>NC_089279.1:29241524-29446211 GCF_963678975.1 Dysidea avara | reverse complement strand
TCCGCAACGTGAAATTTCGACCTCCGAGAATCAACTACCAAACCACCCACAAATGCTAGGCTAGGTACCACTTAGAAAACGCCAGATTGGTGTTATTTTTCATTAACGTCTTGTCGTGCAAATCGGCGAATATGCTTACAAATTACGAGATTTTTTGCTATATCTTTAAGTAAATGTCTTTTAAAGCTATAATACGCACTCTCAACCTTTCTTACTAACTGTACTCTAAACTAAAACCATCAATGGCTGCATTGTCTGGAGCGATTTCCAGCCGCAGCATCGCGAAAATGAAATTTCGGACTCGAAAAAAGTTTCGATGCCACTGAAGCACACAGTAGCGATGCCAAAGTAACCCTCCCAGGTCAAACTGGTCTGGCATGGGCCCAACTACTACCACACCAAATATCATGGAATTTCAAAATTGTTTGCCATCTGGCTGAGCTCGACGGATGTAAAAAATTCGTCAAAAATGCCGATTTTATTCACTGACGGGAACCTTTGCTAGCTAGATGTGCTAGTTTACTTCTCAAAAGCTTACTAGACCCATAGCCAGTAGCTTTCATTCATAGGGTTGGTCTGGCAGCTCTTCTAGCGACCTCAAAAACCTACAAATGCCGATATCCACGAATTTTGCCGATATCGACCAATTTACACTGCATTAAAGAAATATTTCACATCAAACGTGATTCTTTGCCTCTCTAAAGTCATGTTGCATCCTTGTTTAGTTATATTCGTCCATAGGGTGGCACTGGCGGCTCTCTTATCGAGGCCAAAATCCATCAAAATGCCCATCTCACCATTTGTCATCAGTTTTAGGGAGTTTTACAAGTCAAACATGCTGATTTACCTCTCTGCATCCTTGCTGGACATTTCAATCACCTTCGTCTGTGTAGGCACCTTTTTTCAGTTTCTTGAGAATGTCAGAGCACGCCAATTGGGTGCAACCATCAACACCACTTACTGCTTATTTTGTTTCATTGATTCCACGAAAATCCAGCAGAAATATTACATAACCCAACTGGAATTAGTCTAGTTTAAAATATCCACCCTTCGGAACTCTACACGAATGGAAATTTCGATTGTGGTTTTTGATAATCGGAATTTTCATTTCGGTAATCATTTGTATAAACCTGTAGAGTACAATATTTAGAGCTAGATTAACTCCATTTTCGCTCTATTACATTTCTGCTGGCTTTCCTGTCATTTTTGCGTGGAACCAATGAAACAAAATAAGCATTAACTGATATTGGTGGTTGCGCCAAATTGGTGTGCTCTGACGTTTTCAAGAGACTGAAGAAAGGTGCCTACACAGACGAAGGTGATTGAATGGTCCAGCAAGGATGCAGAGAGGTAAACCAGCATGTTTGACTTGTAAATCTTCCTAAAACTGATGACAAATGGTGAGATGGGCATTTTGATGGATTTTGGCCTCGATAAGAGAGTCGCCAGTGCCACCCTATGGACGAATATAACTAAACAAGGATGCAGCATGACTTTAGAGAGGCAAAGCATCACGTTTGATGTGCAAGATTTCTTTAATGCAGTGTAAATTGGTCAATATCGGCAAAATTCGTGGATATCGGCATTTGTCGGTTTTGAGGTCGCTAGAAGAGCTGCCAGAGCAACCCTATTAATGAAAACTACTGGCTATGGGTCTAGTAAGCTTTTGAGAAGTAAACTATAGCACATCTGGCTAGCAAAGGTTCTCGTCAGTGAATAAAATCGGCACTTTTGACTAATTTTTGACATCCGTCGAGCTCAGCCAGATGGCAAACAATTTTGGAATTCCATGATATTTGGTGTGGTAGTAGTTGGACCCATGCCAGACCAGTTTGACCTGGGAGGGTTACTTTGGCATCGCTACTGTGTGCTTCAGTGGCATCGAAACTTTTTTCGAGTCCGAAATTTCATTTTCGCGATGCTGCGGCTGGAAATCGCTCCAGACAATGCAGCCACTGATGGTTTTAGTTTAGAGTACAGTTAGTAAGAAAGGTTGAGAGTGCATATTATAGCTTTAAAAGACATTTACTCGAAGATATAGCAAAAAATCTCGTAATTTGTAAGCATATTTGCCGATTTGCACAACAAGATGTTAATGAAAAATAACACCAATCTGGCGTTTTCTAAGTGGTACCTAGCCTAGCATTTGTGGGTGGTTTGGTAGTTGATTCTCGGAGGTCGAAATTTCACGTTGCGGACCCTATCATAGTACCTCCGAACTAGTTTCTTCCATCTTGACTCCTTCCGGTTTAACTTTTGAATCTTCTCTCCTCCACGAGGCTAATGGTCTGCTGAATATCCTATGCCCCCTGAAGACTGCAGACATTATCAACATAGTTGGGACGAACTGCTTTACGAACACCATTTTTCATCTCTTTTGGACTCAGCCTCTGATGCTAGAACAAAGGCTCGTCTACTGTCAGTGTCGGTCTGCATTATTCAACGGCACGGAACGGAATGGCATATTCCGTGGCATTATTCTCCGGAACGGAACAGAGCAGACACACGTGTCCCCCAACGCATCAACTATAGTATTAGCTACTTAGTGGCCTGTAACAAAATATTTGGTCCGGGTGCATAAATGGTCCGGCCGGACCGTTTTTGCCCGGACCATCGGTGCGTTGACAGGCCATGGGCGTCCTGGAACGGCTAGATCTATAAGGGAAGTTCTATAGACTACATTCAGCTCTAAATCTATATAGCTATCAGGTCTGCAAAGCTATAACATAAAAACTAGTAGCCGCAGTGTGACAGCAATGTCTAGGTACTAATATTGTAATAAACTTAGTTGTCCCTCAGTCTCCACTATATGTACGTAGCTATACAGCAATCGATGTCTAAGTTAACCTTGCTACATAGATTGATGCCACAGTGAAAAAATTTCTTAAGAACTGATACACAGTTCAGCAAAAATTGAATACAACTATGTTGATAACAACATTATCGAGTAAAATAAGTGACAAAGTAATAGTATATACAGTAAATTAACACAATTAAATTAAAAGCAGTACAGCAAATAAATGGTACAACGATAGACTACAAGGTAACAATTACTAAACACTAACTAGTTTCAACACAGCGTTGACAACTCCAGTGTACATTCTTGCCTAAGGTGCTTCAACCGAAACTGGAGAAATGTATACAACTCCATGGTACCATTCTGAACACTCCAAACAGCATGTCATTGGAGGTTGATGTGGCATTATATAAGCCTTCGCTTATTCAGTTTATATAACTTTCAGATTTTTCTTCTTTTGCCTCTGATTGGTAACAGAGAAAAACATTGTTGTTCAATATTATACAAGATGAGAGATGGCTACACATCTTAGGGTAGTCTAATATTAATGTGCCTGTGCCAGGGTTTTCACCTAAACACAGGAGCACTGCATATGCAATGCTGAACAAACCACAATCATTACTTCCAGTCTGTTTATGAACATCTACAAAGTTCAGGGTAAATTCTGATTTGCTGGTGCACAGTAAACAGGCCATTTGCATTAGTTGTCACAAGAAAACATACTATCAAAAACCAACACATCTTTCTGGTGAGTTACTAATTGTTACCCAGTGATTTCTGTTACTGTCATGTATAACTTGAGTGAAAGCACTTTCAACCATCAAATAACTCAATAGCCAACATCTTGAAATTTTGGTTGAACTACTTGTTCATTATTATATTGGTTAGCATTGATAATTGCAACATTAATTTAATCACCCGACAATACCACAACTTTGTCCCCATCCATGAAGTGTAATTCATCAATCCAGGAATGGGTGTCTTCATCTTTGGACGATTCTCTGTATGTATCAGCAGTCTTTTATTTTGGAGGAGGATGCTGCTTCTTTTCACTGAGTCGTATACTTTTGAACAAGTTTTTAGAAGCTTCATTGACAGGTTGACTCGATGGAGAGCTGTCCAAAAGGAGTGATCCACTGTGTGATGAGCCTTCCTCACTGCACACTAGATGATCTGCATGTTGGAGCAAACACAACAACTGTTAACATAATGATATTAACTACAAAACAAGTAAGGAAATATTAATCTTTTTTCCTGCTAAAACATAAAAATGTAGAGTTAATTGTTAGTAACAGAGCCCATATTAAAATGAGCTCAAAATAGAGTAGAAACCTGGTCAGCATGTTCTATATAATTTCATTGGTGTGAACCAAGCAGTCAAAGAAAAGTATTGAGAGAAAGTGGCAAAAAATGGGTACTACCATTAAATGTTTGTGTATCATCACCACAATGTGATACTGCAGCGCATCAAAAAGCTACTATCAATGCTATTCTTGTCCAGAAAGTAAGCAATGACATTTTTTATTGGCCTTGCCATTGTTTTCCTATCTAGTAAACAACTACAGGCTACCAACACTTCAGTAACTCCACCACAGGCTTAGCAAACCCATGCAGCACAAAAGAGATTTGATAAAATTTTAACTTAACTTTCAGCCACTAAAATTATCACCACTATAGTGTTCATTTTGCTCAATTGATCGTAAATCCATTCTAAAGTTAGTATTAGTATTAGGTTTACAAGTAAGGAGGCTCAAGGAGCCTGTAAAGCCAGATCTTTACAAAGTTGTTGCATTTAAGAAGATTATAAAATTGTAGCTAGGTTTGGAGCAGTCAGGCTGTTCCGTTGAGAGACAACATGTCAAACAAACACACACTCACCACTTTTACTGATACCCAAAAGATTCTTGTCCACTCACTTAAGTTTTCAAATTCTGTGTTAGGGCCCATACTTATTGCAACATACAACAGTACTAAATTTCTCTTTCATAAATCAAGCCAAAAGTTCAGTTTTCAACTGAGTGGCCTTTGTTTATAAAACTCTGAATCTCTCATCAAAATCACGGAGATCTGCTATAGTACCTAAAATGTAATTCTCAGTCCTTCTTAGCTCTGATCTACCACACTGGTTCTGCCGTCCAGGTTGTTTTCCACTCTGGTTCTGCCGTCGGAATTGCCTTCCATTCTGGTTCTTCCTGCTATAAGCACCGTTTCTATAACTACAGCAAAGACTGAATTAACCACAAAAGGACTTCTTTGCATTCGTCACCAACTCATCTGTTCCCTCGTGTGACAGCTGCAGGTCACGTGATGAAATCCTACATTAGCATAATTCGAGGCATAATTATAGCCGAAAGGCTAGTTATCGGCTACAAGAAACAGCCGGCTCGTTTTGTCTGTCACAAAAGTAACATAGTACAGTGTTTGAAAGTGATTTAGAGGATATATCTAGGCATTTTAGGCGTTCCGTTCCGGAGAATAATGCCACGGAATGTGCCATTCCGTTCCGTGCCGTTCCGTGGAATAATGGTAACCGTCAGTGTCCTCCTCAGAGTCTGGTGCGTGGCTTGGTGCTCTACCTGTACCTTCCTTGGGCACTAAGCTGGACAATGAATCTTTGAGTGAGGATTGCTCTTGGTCTACGTCTCGGTGTTCCCATCGTTGTCGAGCATACGTGTGTTTGTGGCAGTAAAGTTGATGTTTTTGGAACTCACGGTTTGTCTTGCAGGCGTAGTGGAGGCCGTATTCCTCGGCACGCTGCAGTGAATGAAACTATTCGTCGTGCTCTGGTGTCTGGAGGTGTTCCTGCTGTTTTGGAGCCAGTCGGTGTGTGTCGTAATGATGGTAAGAGGCCAGATGGCATGTCATTGATTCCTTGGTCACGGGGCTTACCCTTGTCAAGGGGACCCTTGCTCTGGGACTTTACCTGTTCAGACACCCTGGCCCCATCTAATTTATCTACTTCTGCAAGTGGTGCCAGCCGGCTGGCAAACTCTGCAGAGTCAGCTAAGTGCAGAAAGTATTCTTCTCTGATTCCATCATTTCACTTCTCCTCTTTATGTGTTGAGACCTTGGGTGCTCGGGGATCATGTGCACGCTCATTAGTGAGGCGGATAGGTTCCCGGGTGATGGAACAGTCTGGTGATAATAGGGCCACCCAATTTTTGATTCAGAAGGTTGCCATTGATGTTCAACGTGGCAATGCTGCTTCTGTAATGCCATCATCCCAGGACTGGGCAGAGTTTGCCTCTCTGCCCACTGTTTAAGTGTTTATTTATATTATCATTGTCTTAGTAGTATCTTAATAAATTTATTAAAAAAAAGATATAGAGCTCCAGTAATTTATCACTTGTGTTATGCAAAACGAATTCATGCTATGTATATTTGTATAGCTAGTTATATTGTTTTGATTGTAAGTCATTCCATTTGTATCAGTGGATTCATGGCTCTTATACCACAGTGAGATAACTATATCACTTACAGATTACTATGTGTCTCTACGTGTTATGCTGTCTGTTTCCACTAGGTGGCTTTATCTAGTACTACCTTCATCGCGGGGCACTTATATGCATCATAATTAATGTACTTTTTGTATAAAATATAGCAATTTGCTGAGTTTTGATTCATTAAAATATTAAAAGTCTCTCAGCAGCTGGGGGCTGTGCCCCCAGACCCCTGCTTCTGGTAACTCAATGCTGGTGCTGGAACCCCCCTTCAAAAAATCCTGGCTACATCCCTGAAGTTATAGATATTTGAAGCAATATATGGTTGATACTACAACGTAAATATTAAATCCTTGCTCATGACGTAGTTCCTGAAAATGCATTCCGGCATACAGGGGGTCAAAGGGATTTTAGTATACCAAGATCAAGATACTCTAATAGAGCAGTCACTCTAATAAAGCAGTCAGAGTAAGCAGTGCATGTGTAGTGAGCTAACTTGTTACCGTTAATGCATACTTATGATTTATGTGACATCCTGTTCTTTATTAAATCAATGAAAAATCCATCCGAGCATTTTGACATCCAAACTTTCATCAAATTCTGCCACCATTCTACCAGGTCTTCTTCCTGTAACAAACTTGAACATGTTTTCACATCATCTAACAAACAAAGAAATTTTTACTTCAACAGACTACCTAGAACTTTCAACAGCCTACCTACAATTGACTTAACTAAATCATTTCTTACCATAAAAGCTCAGTTAATCCAAATTCTATGGCAGCATTTTATGAAGAACTTCAATCCTGACAACTTACACAGTCTTCATTTTTCTTGTCCCTGCAGCATCTGTTCTAAACACCCCAAGCCACTGAACTTTAATGCACACAATAGTTAGTTATTATAAGTAATTAAGTACATAACTACAGGGTCTGATACTTGTTACCGGATTCCTTTAGTGCAACTTGCTCATGCAGCTATAACTACTGTTTGTATCATTACGTATTTTTAACATTACCAAACCAGACAATGTAGTGCCTCTGTTTATTTTGTCCCCCCTTTCCCTAAGTCTGGATCCGCCCCTGCTGGCATATAAAAATTGACTGACACTATAGATTAGATAATCAATTGATTAATAATTCTCATAGAACAGTCAATGATCAAGGAGAATGAACGGTTTCAATAAAGCATGTTTATTTTGTAAAAATAACTTTGATACTTTGCATGGCTGGTGAATATATTAATTATAAATCCAGGCTACTTGAACTCTGACTCCTACCTCTAATGAACGTTTTAACCTTCTTCACATCTTCAAGTTTCATGCATGCTTATGCAAAATTAATAGTGTCAGACCAAAACTTATACATCTATCTACAAGATATAATAAACCATATCTGTATATGTGACCGGGCCTGCGAAAACAGGGCATGTGGGCACAAACTACATTTCGTCGCACTACTGGTCATATCTCAGTACTGGAACAGAATATTTGCATCCTGTAACTTGCAACACAAAGCCAATTAAATGCTTACTAAGAGAGTAAAATGTTCTTGCCATAGCATAATGATACAAATAGTTATGAGTTTTGAAAGTTTAAAAAAGTAGGCAAAAATCATGTGCCCACATGCCTCATTCTTGCAGGCCCAGTCACATATTATACTCATTGTTGATTGCATCTCATCCAATCAACTACATATTTTAGGTGACTTAATGTGAGGCTACTTTCAGCAGTTTATTTGAGTAGCTGCTATATTACTGAATATTTAGCTACCATGCAGACTGCTGTACGGTGACTGTTCTATTAGAGTATCTTGATCTGGTGACTATATCAATCATTCATTCATGAAAAATCTTTAATAATTAAATGCTAGCATAATTCTAGAATAATGATTTCTGGCATTATGCTGAAAATTATTCTGGCATAATTACCACACCCTTACTGCTTTATTAGGGTGACTGCACTATTGGAGTCTCAGTCTTGCACTTGTTACATGGAGTTTTCATGTTATACTCAGTGGCTTTTATCCGATTTTTCTAAACTATTGAAGGGCCTTTCAACGATGATTAATCTATCTATACACCCATTTTCAGCTTATTCCTCTGAGTGGTTTGTCTGGTAGGCACGGCAAGTAATTGTTTCTTATTAGCAAGTCTCTTTATCGTGTAATTGTCACACACTGTTGGTTTTTGCACTGTATCTTCATGGTCCCAGGATGATTTCTTTTGGTTCAATAGTTAACCTATCCACATACCAATTTTGAGCCTCTTCTCATAAGCAGATTACCCTTTGGGCATGACAACACATTGACGTTATTTTTTGTTCTAACAATCTCCTTGACTGTGTAACATATTCCAGCCAAACTTTGTACCAAGATGCACTTTTATACCCTTCTTCTTTGAAAGTAATCAGATAATATGTTCAAGTTTTATGGCAGCTTTTGTAATTGTGGAAAAAAGGAAGAGATTTGTTTTGAAGCTTTATGTCTCAAAGCAATTTTGGTATGTGGGCCACTGAAGGTGGAGGGTATTCCACAGCAAAAATTGTCTTGTATCATGAAAGCAGCATGGAGCTATGAATGTATAAAAATTGCACTTTTCTTGTCAATATACTCACTGTGTGGCATGCTGGCTGCTTGGACCGCACAACACACTGCCGTGCATGTGTCTTGATATACCTACTGCTGAAGTGTGCTCACCTAATAGACAAACCTACATTCACTCCATTAGTTTACACAAAGGTATCTAAACATTAATCGTGATTTAAACGTATATGGGAAATTGGTACTTGTGAAACAGATATGCTATACAGTCTTTACTTTTCTAACAGAGCTATTGTGCATGGGTTTTGTTGGTTTTAGTGGTACCGTTTCTAGCCATATAATTCCATTAAGGATGTATGCCTAAGGCATTGTTCTCTAGTACGTATATGCTGCAGGTGTATAGATGATCTCTCATTGCTTTTTGCTTCTATGATCCCTACTCAATGTAAAACTTCTATTTTTTTGTGCACTTTTTGTATGTATACTTTTTGTAACAACACTATATTCATTACTGGTGAACCATTGCATGCCACATTAAAGGGAAGAATGGTTTCAAAAGCATTATAAAAACTATTGCATACACTCTGACTACCAAATCAATCCAGCCACTACACAATTACGAGTGAATGTAAGCACATCCAAACTATCACTTACTGAAATACGAAGTGGCCGTTCCATTCACATCAGTTTCAGCTATGTTCCATGAAGAACAATAAGGGGGGAACCTCTGCAATCAATCCGGTCTTACTACATAATTAAACCACTGAAGCTGTGATGTATAACCACCAATCCTGTAGTGGAGAAAGAAATTGAACACAAAGTAGGACGAAGGTATTACTAAGTCCATGATTCATGTAATGTAGCTGCTGCAGTTGGACTAAACACTGAAAAGTCAAGCTCTTAGCCTCAACCAGAGTCAAGTTATGCTTGGCTGAAGGCATCGGTTAATTTAAATAAACAGTTAGTCAGCAGAAAATTCTGTTAAAATTTAAATATTATAGAAACTGTTTGAAAGGATTTGGGGTAGCTCTCAAAACATTTATGAACTACAGCTTTTTACCAATATTCCCAAGCTGTCACAACAGAAAAGTGAGGCTGGTTTTTGGATGATATTTTTGGGAAAGAAAGCCCAAACCTTCTTATTCAGTACTAGTGCATAAACAAATGCTAGAATTGAGGATTCAAATGTTTGAATGTAAAACTGTGGATAATTCAAATGTTTCTAATAATTAAAACCCAACCCACAATTGAATTTTTAAATTATTGTTTCAAAGAATTATATAAAGATCTATTGTTGTGATAATTCTATGCACTACTTGTTGAAATGCTGCTATTACAATGTAAGCAACAGTGGAGTACAAGTTTTATCACTGAAATTTATCAAAACAACTTTTAAACCTGTATGGTGCATGTAGCTCTTCTGGATTCATGTGCAGACATCAGGCTGTTAATAAAGTGTAAACAATAGTAAAGTACATGTTTTCGACCCTGTTAACAACTTTGACATCTGGTGTGTGTCTTGTCTGGTAGTGCTCCAGCTGCATGTGCACCTAAGTGTAGACATTGGGCACCAGCCAACAGGATTAAGTTTTACATTTGAATGCTCTTAAACAAGTGAACCTTCAAATTTCTGTACATTGGTTTCTGCACTATTTCAGTACTACTGTACTGTATAATACTACCATACCGTTTGATGCCAATTGTCATTATTAATACTAATATTTTTCAGAATGGTATTTATCCTTGTTCTTGATGTAATTTAACCTCACTCCTTTTTGGAGTTAATTGATTGATTGATTTTTATTTTAACCTGGTAGTAGGCAAAATCTGTTTTCCCTACCAGAACACACACACAACAATAAACACAGTACAAAACACAACCACTACACAACCATGTTACACATAAAAAAACTATAGTACACAAGCTTATTTAAGTAAAAAGGTGCTGATAGATCATACCATTGTATATACCAGCTGCAGAGTTCAACAAATATTGTGTCTGTAATTGTACACATGTATGTAGCTAGTCATGTCTGCTGCAATTCTGTCATGGGTGATATTTGCTATGCATTTACATGTCTTGTCTGTGGTTATTAAAGAGTTTATAGTGAGTATATAAGTGCACTACACCATCATAACTTTTTATTTTTAGAGTCATCTTTTTCAGTAAGCTTAACAAGTTTGTCTTGCAAATAACTGCTGCATAGCTTAAATGCTGCTGCTGCCCTCAAGACTGTTGCTTGTGATTACTTTGCTGTTTTTGTTGATTCATTGCACTAAATTCTGTAAAGGAGTAGTGGTAAATATTAATGAAAGAGAAAATGTCAGTTTCTTTGGTGACGTGGACGATGATGAAAGTGGCCTTGATACAAATCTCTGTTGTACAACTGGAAATTGTACCTGTCACTCTTTCTTGCATGCTCTGGTCAACCTCACTGATAATGTAATGATCAACATGACAACTGATGTAGTCCTTTCCTCAGTTGTACCAATAGTAGGTATTGAAAATATTACATTGTTTGGATATGACAGTGTTACTCTACATTGTAACAATAGTGGAGGATTGAAGTTTACCTCTTGCAACAATGTTACTATCATAGGTATTCTTTGGGAGGGTTGTGGTACCGATAGTAGCAGCCCAGCATTAGCACTGTACAACTCATCTATGATAACAGTTCATTATTGCACCTTTCAGCACTCAATAGGACAAGCACTGTTATTGTCAAATATACTAAAAGATGTAAAGATCAGCAATTGTACATTCATTCATAACAACCATCAAAGAGGCCATGGCATAGCTATACATTTCTTATCTTGTAACAGCAGCCAAGTTATACTAATGATTGATGGATGCGATTTTACTGAGAATGGCAAAGCTGAAAGTGTGGTTTACTTTCATGGACCTAATTACAACCAAAATAAGTCAATTTATTTACATAATTGTGTATTTACTAACAACCGAGGCATATCATTACACATTACGTATCATGACATTCTCATTACTGGAAAAATTGTATTTCAGGAAAACAAAGGTAGTAGCATTTTTAGCCATAAATCTACAGTTACTTTTGATGAAAATTCTTGTGTTAACTTTCATGATAATGCAGCTACCTATGGTGGGGCTATATATTCTGACCAATCCACAATCACATTCAAAGGTAACAGTAATGTAACATGTAGTGAAAATACTGCAACAAGGGCTGGTGGAGCTGTATTTTCTGAACACTCAATTATCATATTTACAGATCATTCTATAGGAATTTTTATCAGAAACAAAGCCTACAATGGAGGTGGAGTATATTGTTACACAAGTACTGTGATTTTGTTTAAAGGTAATTCAATGGTAACATTTAGTGAGAACAGTGCTTCTATCGCAGGTGGAGCTATATATTCTATATACTACACCAATGTTACATTCAAAGAGAATAGTACAGTAAAGTTTACTAATAATACTGCCTTATTCGGTGCTGCTATATCTTCTTTTGTCTTTCCTATCATCTCATTTCATGAAAACTCTATAGTGATATTTGCCATGAATAATGCTGAACAATTGGCTGGAGGTATACATTTTGGTACTGAAGCAACAGTTACAATTAATGGAAACTCTAGTGTGACCTTTAGTAACAACAATGCTAATGCAGGGGGAGGAGCTATAGTTTCTAGAGGGCAGTCACTTATCGTGTTTGAAGATAACTCTACTGTAATTTTTATTGAAAATACTGGTGGAGCTATGCTGCTTTGGGGGTATCAGCTAAGCACTCCATGTTTATCTTGGGCATCACAGAAGATAGGCCATAATTCTACCTCCACACAACCATTTCATGACTGGATTAAAGAATATTATTCAAGACTACAAGATTACACTAGTGCATGTAGTCATGCTGGCGGAGGTAAAGAAAATTACCCTACAGTACTATTCAAAGGACACACTACAGTAGCATTTACTAATAACAGTGGTGGTCTACATGGTGGAGCTATTACCTCGAGCTCCCTTTCCAAAGGAAATATCTCATTTGAAGATTATTGCACAGTGAGATTTACTGAAAATAGTGCCACAAATGGTGGAGCAATTGCAAGTGATTCTATCAGTTTGGTATTTACAAACCACTCTACTGTAGCGTTTATAAACAATCATGCTAGAGGTGGAGATGGTGGTGCAATCATTTTCTCTGGTCGAAATATTGTGGACGACACTCGGCCTGCAAGTGTCAGATTTGACATGCACTGTGTCATAATATTTAGTGAAAATACAGCTACAAGTAGTGGTGGTGCTATTTCCTTTTTAGAGAGCTCAAATATTTTATTTCAAAATAACTCCACAGTAACATTTACATCTAACAAGGCTGTGCGTGGTGGAGCAATACATTCTATTAATTCTAGCATTATATTTGAGAATACAATAGTAAATTTTAATAAAAATCTAGCAAAGCAACATGGTGGAGCTATCCACTCTACTCGCAGTTCTGTAATCATTACTGGTAGTTTGGTGCTTAAATTTTTTAAAAATTATGCTGTATTTGGTGGAGCAATATATTCAGATGACAATTGCAATGTCGTAGTTGATGGAAATTCCACAGCAACTTTTATCAGCAACAGTGCCACATTAGGTGGAGCTATCTACTCTCATCATTACTCCAATGTGTCATTTGTAGGGTTTTCTAAAGGCTTTTTCATCAATAACACAGTTATGCAAGATGGTGGAGCTGTATTTTCCTCTACTAGTGCTTATATCTTGTTCAAAGGAAGGTCTACTGTGTCTTTTATGAACAATATTGGTGCAAAAAATGGTGGAGCAATTTATTGCATCATAGACTCAAATATTCTCTTTGTTGGAAATTCCTTATCAATATTTGGCGGCAACAAAGCTGAAAACGGTGGAGCCATTTTTACACTGTATTCCAACATGAAAGTTGGAGAAAACAGCAAATTATCATTTAATGATAACATTGTGGAGCAAAATGGTGGAGCTTTATATCTAAGTGACCAGTTCACAGTTACATTTATAACTGCCTTGAACATTACGTTTTCTGATAATAGAGCTGATGAGTATGGTGGTGCGATATATGCTAGAATTTCTCAAAGCACCATCACTTTTGACAATAATTTTCAAATCTTCCTACAAAGAAACTATGCAAGACTAGCAGGAAATTCGATTTTCATAACTGTACCGCATTCATGCAACAACAGTTGTTTAAATCAGAGCATTGTTGGAATAAATGAAGTTACACAAAATAATGCTTGTCATAAAGACATAGCCACTACTCCTACCAGAATAGAGTTATATCATCCAGCTGTATGTGTTGAATATAATGCAAGAAAAGAGTGCCAAATATACTATGTAAACAATATAATGTTGGGTCAAGAAATCGTAACCGATGTTTGTGTACTAGACTATTACAGTCAGCCTAGTAATGCAGTACAGTTTGTAATTACTGGTGAAGATAATCCTGACTACCAGATTAGTGGCCCAGATGACATTTTACTGTCATGTGGTAACAATTCATTTCAAGGTGTTAGCATCATTGGGAACAAATCAGTATCTGCAGGTTTTTTGAATTTCTCGGTCATCATCAAATATTATATTGATCCCTTCTCAGATGAAAAACCATTCTTTATTAAGCTAGTAGTTGAACTATCACCATGTCACCCTGGATTCTGGTATGATAGAGAGTTGCAAAAGTGTACATGTTTTGAAGATAGTGATGTTGTGTTTTGTTCTGGCATTAATTCAATTATTAAGAAAGGCTACTGGTTTGGTACTGTGAAAGGGCAATCCACAGTAGCAGTGTGTCCTGTTAATTATTGTGATTTTACCTGCTGTGAGACCACCAATAGGTTCTACCACCTTTCACCATTAAGAAACAGTCAATGCAGATCACACAGATCAGGTACTGCATGTGGAAGTTGTGAGGATGGTTGGACACTATCATTTGATTCTGCTGAATGTGTCAAAAAAGAACTGTGCACAAAACACAGAGTATTGGTGGTGATATTAACTGTCATCTACTGGATAGCTTTAGTCATTTTAGCAATTACTATGATGTACTATAAGGTACAAATAGGATATCTGTTTGCTCTTTCATATTATTTCAGCACCCTGGATATTCTATTAAATGAAATCTTGCATTCTTCTCAAACTTTACTTATTTCAAATATTATTGCATCCAGCTTTGTCAAAGTGACTCCAAATTTTCTTGGAAGATTTTGTTTGGTAGCAAACATGAGTGGAATTGATCAACAAATCATACATTATATACATCCACTTGCTATTGTTTTCATATTGATAGTCATACGTCTTTCAGCTTATGTTTCAAGGAAGCTTTCATTATATATTAGTTGGGGAATTGCATATATCATATGCTGGTTGCTGTTACTATCATATACTTCTGTGACAACTTCCTCTGTACTCTTAATAAGAATACTGAGATTTGAAAATGTGGATAAGATTTACACTTATCTGTCTCCTGACATTGAGTATGTTCATGGTCGCCATTTACCATATACTATTGTGGCAGTGCTATGTACAATAGTGATTGTGATTGGTCTTCCACTTTTACTTTTACTCGAACCATTTCTAAATCATAAAATAAACTTTAGTAAAATACAGCCACTACTATACCAATTCCAAGGATGCTACAAAGCTAAATATCATTATTTTGCAGCATATTATATGATTTGTCGACTGCTAATAATAATCATACTCAATACTAATGTATATAACGATTTCTTTATTCGCTATATACTAATAATCTCTTGCATTGCCATTGCTTTGGTACATATAAATGTAAAGCCATATGCTGCACGATTCCTGAATACATTTGATGGATTGACATTGCAGTTGATGATACTTGTTGCCGTGTTGCCAGTTTTTAACAAATTGAATTCAAATTTGGTAGTGGGATTATTTCTTATCTTGTTGATTTTGCCATTAATGTTGTTTTTGGGGATGATTCTTCTCATCTACAAGAAGCGTATCAAGAAATTAGTTATGCACTGTTTCCTTAAAGGCACTGAAGCCAATAGTGGTAATATGGAAATATCTGTACCAATGACTGACATTGGAATCATTGTGGATGACAGTATGAGAAAAAATGCCACCATCTGTGACATGTAAGTCTAGTGTATATGCATATTCATATTAAATTATGTGCCAAGGCCAAGCATTACATTGATCATACATCAAGTTATAGACTACTTGTGAAACTAACTGGCTTTTAATCTTTTGTTATTGTGTATAATTATGTCTTTCAACACAGCAATAGAATTGATGATGTTATCCACTGCAAGGAAACAAACTTATGAAAACTGTTAACAGTGAGTTGCTAACACTTTATTCCCTAATACTGATGTAACTAAAGTATCACATTTGATTGTTCTAGTGTTCTTGTGTACTATACACACATACGTATCTGCAACACAATTTTTACATGTAAATTATTATGTTCTGTTTACATCTATATTATTATGTATAGTTTGATAGTTGAATATTCTTAACCATGATATATAAAACCTCACAACACAAGTATAGGAACTACGTATAGCAGTAGATAAGAGTGATGGATTTTGGTGAATTGGTTATACAGTATTTTTATGGTTGACAAAGAGAAAGCAGTGCTAAATGTTGCATACACAATACGGCATGTACATATACATAAAGTAAATGTATACTGTAGATCCTATGTGCTTGGCTAAAAGAGTACCAAGTGGCTAACCTTGGGTTACATATCCAATGCTTGCATGACAATGCAAACAACCGCATGCTTTTTTTGAAAAACATTGATGATAAAAGATGAATCAACTTTTGCCTGGCCTTAATAATGTGTGCTTGTGGTCCACAGCAACTTTTAAAATTGTAGCCTGGTGAGTGGGTAGAAAAGAACAACACCTCACCAACTAAGTTAACCGTTAACCATATAGCTAAATGATGCATTTGTTCAGTTACTTTTAGCCACTGGTGAACTGAATTGGTCCTTGGTTACATTGGTATAAGATTCTAACTTATACTGAATCAGAAAAGTCCCTAATTATGCAAATTCAGTACAGTGAAAGTAGTGTGTACGCATGCTATGGAACATTTAATGTGATATGCACAACTAGTTCGTGTGGGATATATGGGAAGTGTATAGGAGATGATAGCTCACACCAGTGATTCAATATAATGGGGTAAACTAAAACTATCATTGTTTTCTACACATGTCACAACATAACACAAGCACAGTATGCACACTACAAATCCGCACACTGGCAAAACTAATGGCTTATTATGCTTGACACTAAGTTAAAGTGAGAAAACGATACCACAGTCTTATACTTTGAGATGATAATAAGATCTTTATAATTGATTAAGAGGCCTCCTAGGAGGTAATCAAAATTATTATGTGATTACTGGTTAGAGACCTAGCCTTCTATATAGCAAGTATGAGATTTGCATTATACAAGTTGAGACCAGGAGCCGAAGGCACTTATAAGCTCCTGTTGAGACACATGCATGTGCATTGTACATAAACATCTACTAAGATTCCCCAGTGTATATAATGTCAAATCTTCAGTTATGAATATCCTTCACATTAAATTTCTGTTGCTTAGTAACAGTTGCTATGGTTGTCAGATTAATTTGTAATAGGTGGTTGGCTGTGGTATTCGAGATTAATAGTTCTCACATTGTAGGGGCGGTTTTATCTCTGAAATAGCACGCGCCCCTACGATTTGTCTGGGTGATAAAAATTACAAAGAGTTATACTTACTGTATTATATTATGGCTTTTTCTATTGGCAAAACTTCATACTTTTGTCTTTGAAATCACCTTCACAGCATTCAAAATCACGTAGTGACCTTTTTTTTGGTCTTCAACTTGCAGCTATAGACTGAAGTTGCAATTCCAGAGAACCAGAAACTCCCTCTGTAGATCCGCCCCTGCATTGTAAACAGGAAGGAAATGGTGCTCAGCTTTTCCTCGCACTATTTTACTCCCTCCTGTTATCAATGCTCGCACTATTAATCCTGAATACCACAGCCATCTGTCCTATTACAATTTTGTATACAAATACTGTGTATGAGTGCAAGAATGCAGCTTGTAGCTAAGTATAATGTATATAAGATGGCTTTATCCTTCTTTGTCTCTGGTTGTTTCTGTGGTATAAAAATACAAGTCGTTCCCAAAATGAATGAAATGTGATAACATATGAATCAGCCACAATCATGTTAACCTTCATAATCCACATATGTAACACTCATAATTGTAGAGTTAACGGTGACATGGGAAAATGTACCATGAGTACTAAAGAAGTCCCAAGGGCCGTAACGAAACTTTACGGAGTTTGGAGGCACATCATCCTATAAGGACAATACAATGACACTGAAATATCCCAAACAGAGATACATACAGCATGACATAGTGATGGGTCTGTACTATGACCAGCTCCGCTCACAAAATATTCTACAGAGCTATCCTCTTCATGGAGGTGTTGCATGGTATGATCATGTCCACAAAAATAAGCAGTGACGTTGTATTCTATCAGTAGCGGTCTGAGGCACTCCACCTCACTTTCTAATGGTCCATGTTCAGCTACTGACCAGACTATTAGGACATGTTAACAAGTGAAGGTAAAAGTCACAACAATGAGAGGAGGACTCAAACACATTCTTATACTGTAGTCATATTCATATTTAACTGAGTCCATATTTTTCTTCAGTTACAAAGGCAGCATTGCTTTGAAGCTCTTCAAATACTGAAGCTGTTTATATTCTACACACTTTGATACAAGCCAGGAAGATAAAATTACTGTATGATGCACAATATTGGGTCATTATACACACGAATATTGTTATAATGCTGAAGAGAAACAGTCAACACAGAATAGGCAAACAGAAAATCTACAGACTACAGTAATGTTACAACATGTTCATACAACCGAAATAATTTATTAACACTTAATCTGAGAAAAACATGTATATGTTTATATAATGTAAACAAAGGTACATTGCATTTATCAGTTTTACTCAAGTATTTTTTGTGCTGTTGTGTGGACTAAAGAACATCAAGGTACAGTCGAACTAAGGACACAATAGAAAATGCTTTCATAATAAGGACAAGTATATTGGTCCCAACAACAACAGGTTTGATGTTACCTCTGGAAGAGGAAAACCTCTATACATTACAGTAAAAATGGGCCAAAAATTCTGCTTCCTAAAGTGTTGAGAGGTTCCATTGTATCCTCGAAAAGTACACAGTGAAGGTTTGCAACTTTGCCAGGTTTACAACTTTTGCCAAAACACATTAACCAGAAACCAGTCTATTACAGTACCCTCATGTCTTATTGGCTGGGAGGCGCAAATGGCAAACACACCTTCAAACTGACCCAAAACACTTCCTGCAGATTTCTACAATTAAGAATTCAAAGTTTCTACTCACTGACTGACTGATCAACTGGCTAGCCAACCAACTAACCAATGCTGTCCAACAAACATAATATTTAATGCTACGGGTTTGATTTATATCACAGTTATGACATTGCTTGGTAGCAATGCACACATCGTGGGCATTCCTCTGTTCTAATTTTTCGCCCAAAAGATTGCACTACTCAAAAGGCTTGTTTTAGTGATAACTTGCACCTGGACCATGTCAGTATACTGCCAACACGTGTAAGTGTGCAACCAGTGTGAATTATTAAGTAGCATGCTTATGTACTGGGCCTCAATCCACTAGGATAAATAATGTAAAGCCTTGCTTGTTACAAAAATTTTCCTGGGCATCTCTAACATGCTTAGTACTTTACTTTCCCTACAGCACTCACAGTAATGTTATAAAATAAATGATTAATTATTTTCTTACCAGGGTGGTGCCCTAGTACAAATAGCCATAGTGAAGTTGAAGCAGCTAGTGTGTTTTCAATCCATATCCACTGAGGACCTGAGTCATTAGATGGTAAGCATCCTAAATCACTAGCAGTAAGTAGTTGTGTGTCAATGAACACAAACTGAATTGTAACATTTGAACCAATTCTAAATACCTGAAAAACATCATATATAATATAGGGATTGTCCATTATAGTAAACAATGGTGTTACTTCAGTGTAGCAATAGCTTAGCATGTACCATCGATGTGATTTTTTTGTATATTCAATTTGTGCGCCAGCATTTCCAATGTGATCATGATTACCAGCTACTATATACCATCTTGACTGGAGTGACTTAGCTGTGAACACACTCTATGAATGTCAAACAGAGCAATTGTGGTGTGTACATTTATATCAATACACATGGTAGTGTGTCATGTAGCCCAAGAAGCTGGCATGCCAAATTTCCGGTAAGAAAGAAAACTTGATTCTCACACATATGTAGCTCATTGGTACCTGAACCGATTGGAACTAATTTTGCTGTAGAGATTCCTGTCAGGTAGGGAAGTCCACATACCAAACATGAAGGACATCACCCCATCCATTTCTGAGACACATGTGGCCAGAGTTTTGATCGTTTCTTCTTCGTGTTTTTCTTCTACTTTTCTGCACAATTTACAAAATCCACCATAAAACACTAATGCATACTCCAATCAAACTGAAATTAGGGGTCATTAAAGCAAATCTCATTACTAATTTTGGTGGTATCTGAACAAGATTACAGAGTTATGACCAATTATTCGTGTAAAATAAGACCAAACTTCTGTCATGCCTACAGGGTAAACTGCTTCAAGAAATCATGTATACTTGAATCTTCAGTTAGCTTATGTATGGCCACCTGTATGCATTGTGTGGTGCGAGTTCACCCTGCATCAAAAAATTATCTTGCTTATGGATGTGCAGAACACAAGGTACAAATTATCAATGTTCGTAATTTTCAGTCTCCTCTGTATATGTACTGGAGGGGCACTAGAAACCTATTGTCAGTTTGCAAACAATCAAGAACTTGTGTCTTTGTTAACGGACAACCATATAAAACTATGGGATGTGAAAACAGGTCATGTTTGACGATGTTTATGATCACAATTCTATAAGAATATGATATTAAGCATCAGTGCATGCAACAACACCATCACCATTGTTAGCAGCATATATCTGCTAAATCTGAAGTACCTAAATCTGAATTAGCTAAATCTGAATTAAGTATATAGCAACAGCATGCATGCATGCAGTGGCAGAAACGCTGCAATTTCTGGTGTGAAGCTTTACCTTCATCTAATATAACTCTTGTGCTTTCCTGCAGGTGCTATAGTAATTGTGTGTATAGAATGTGCGTATGCTGCATGGTTTAGTTTCTTAACAGCTAGCCAACATGCAGGATTCATTAATCTATAGGTAATTTAATTATATCAGTGCTGCACACGGTACAACTAGGCCGGGTTTGATCTAGTGCATGTATACAGTAAAACTTACTTAAATTTTCAGAATGATCCATGGTGTATAGCAGCCTTGTTCCTACCGTAAATCATGTTGGCTTTTACACACTAACAATTACCTAGATTTTCAGCCGTGATCCATGTTAGGAATAATGATGCTACACTATGGATCATGCATGGCTAAAAATCTAGTTAAGTGTTAGTCTGTAAAATCCAACAGGATTCAAGGTAGGAACAATGATGCTACACCATGGATCATGGCTGAAAATCTAGGTAAGTGTTAGTGTGTAAAAGCCAACACTATTCAAGGTAGGAACAATGATGCTACACAATGGATCATGGCTGAAAATCTAGGTACAGGTAATTGAAAAATAGTTTGTATTTAGGTAGGGTTTCCACTCAAAATAGGAGAATGTTTTCTTTTTTTATGTTTCTGGAGATTTTCAATCAGAGTGGCCTTTCATAAAAAGCAAAAAAAGTGCTAGTTTATTATTGAATTGTTTGTGGCATTCAATATCAACAAAATTTTAACACATCAAATATCCAAAAAGTGGTCACGTGACCGAAAATCCCATCATAGCTATATTGGACAGCGTATTCAAAAATAATTGTACATTAGGGAGATCTAAGACACCACTGTTGTATTTCTTACCTATAAACGAAGATTTCTGCATCCTGTAGCAAGCACATCCAATATAGCTGCATGGGATTGTTAGCTATGTGACCACTTTATTGGATATTGAAAGCAATAGTTATAATAAATTAGTGCTTGTTTGTTTTATCTTAAAGATCAGTTTGTGCAAAAATTGCCAGAAACAATGAAAGAAGGCACATTCTTATTCCACAAGACCAATATGCAATGCAGCCATTATTGAAATTTTTGGTCAAGTGACCACTTTTTTTGGATATATCAAATGCTGCATACAATCCTATAACAAATTAGTACTTCTTTCTATCTAAAAGGTCAGCCGGTCTGTGTGAAAATCTCCAGGAAAAAATGAAAAGAAGCATCTTCCTATTTTGAGTGGTGGAAACCCTAAGTTAGGCTTTTTGCTGCACAATCATATAGTTACGTAAATGCATTGACATATTCAACTGCAGCTGCATGTGCATTTTATAATTATTCACATTGAGAAATTGAACACCATTGTAATAGTAATCTGCAGCATACAGCAGCAGCAGCAGCAGCAGCAGCAGCAGCAGCAGCAGCAGCAGCAGCAGCAGCAGCAGCAGCAGCAGCAGCAGCAGCAGCAGCAGCAGCAGCAGCAGCAGCAGCAGCAGCAGCAGCAGCAGCAGCAGCAGCAGCAGCAGCAGCAGCAGCAGCGGCAGCAGCAGCAGCAGCAGTAGCAGCATTTGTGCATAATGCTGGCTCTAATCTCATGTGTGTCACGTTCTGACATTAACCAGCAGCTGTGCAAGGTGCAGTGGCACATATATTTTACATGACAGTTTAGTACAGGAGTGTACCCAGGGGTGACCCCCGCCCAGGGGGGTTTCAGGAAACCACTTCGGATTTTACACACTACTTGAAACATTACTCTAGGTTTCCAGAATCTGGAATTTATCATGGAGCAAGACACATTTTAAACTTTTATCTTAGTTAAATAATAGTTTTTCACATGATAGCAACACTTGCAGTATTGTTCTGAATTATGATTCTGATGAAAAGATTCAGATACTCTAATAAAGCAGTCAGGCAATATAAACTATAAACTACTCTAATACCATATAGAGGGAAACTTTGGTGGGGATAAACTTTGGTGGGGATAAACTTTGGCAAATAGCAAGTTAAATTGCATTTGACAAAATAAACTTGAGCAAATTCAAGTTCAATCTATAGTATAGCTATAAAGATGCAAATCTCAGGCATGAGTAATTAGCGGGTAAAACTTTGGCAAATTTGTAGCGATTTGCCAAAGTTTCTCTCTATACGGTATAACGGTCACTCAGTTATAGTGGAGACCCCTTTTCAAAGTTCCTGCGTATGTCCCTGGTTTACAATGATATACTGCAGTGTTACAGTGTAGCTAAATATGAAAGAAGGCTGAAGAGTATAAAGTGCAGTGCATTTTTCATGCTGCAGTCAACTTCTTCATGTAATTAATTTCTTGCTGGAGTTCTGTCATTTTCTGGTTGGTTCTTTGGAATAAAAATACAACTCATTTCCTAAACACATGTATTTTTATGAATAATAATTAGTGATAACCATGTAATGCATGCCAACCTTTATAATCCACATATGTAACATTCATTATCGCAGGGTAAACGGAGACGTAGGCAAATGCACCTCGAGTTTTAAAAGGGTCCCAGGAGCCATAGTGAAACAGAAGAGATTGTGGAGGCACATCACCCTATGAAGACAAAATATTAAAAAATGGAATATTCCATGCAAGTGTGCGTACTACATGAGTTTGTGAAGGATTGATGCTATGACCAGCTCCACTCACAAAATACTCCACAGAACTGTCCTCTTCATGGATGTGCTGCATGGTATGATCGTGTCCACAAAAATAAGCAGTGACTTTGTATTTTATCAGTAGAGGTCTCAGGCAATCCACCAAAACTTGAGTGGGTCCATGGTTATCAATTGACCAAACTATACACATAAACAACCAGCAAAGTGAACTATCAAGTGCAGAAGTAATAATTGCTGCTTTTTGCAATGTATACTGTAGAGAGTCAATTATCTGAACAACGATATCCAAAACACCAATAAAATACATGCTTTTGTTGTGTGCCTTAATAGTTTAATGGAGCAATCAAACTTTTTTTTTTTTAACGCTTGTTATACCTCGTTTATACATACATACAGTGTACAGTTATTATGTACCACATCATTACATCATAATGGTTCTCTGAATATCTTTTAAAGCATTTCTCCATCCTCTACACAGACATAATTATTATAATTTTGTACTTATGTGCTTCTCAATTATTAAGACTACTCTTCCCCTGCTACATATAGCTCAAAATAATTGACTCTCCTTTGTAGTCTGTTCACCTGAGGTCATGGGGAAAGTGAGTAATATCAAAAGCTAACTAAAATGTGTTGAATGATGTTCCTATATAATATATCTTTATATATATATAGAAGTTTATATTGTCAGTAATAATTTGTTAGCTTTTAGCAATATGTTCGCTACATAATGTGTAGGAGACTTATGTTATATTATACCTATAAGTCCTGACAGACTATGGCTTATTATAATTATAGATACTTTTGTTGACATGATGGTGAAATAAGTAGCGAAACTTCACATGAAAGTAGTGACGCTTGGCAATATATACTACATAGGTGTAGTAACATGAGGGCTAGAACGCCTCCAGTTTTAGAGGGGGCTTAGCCCCTGCCTCCATTTTTTAAGATTGTGATACTCTAATAGAACAACTGTGTATGCAAATAAAACATTCAACAGTACTTTCAAGTCAATTTCAGAAGTCTGATTTTTTGAAAAAAAATTTTTTTTTCTGTCGAGGAATGCACCACACCCCTAGATAGAACATGCTGGCAAATTGTATCACTCACTCTCTCAAGATTTTCTGGCTATGCCCCTGCACAAGTACTGTACCTACTCTGAACTGGTATACCTTATACATGTAGTTGCAGTCTTGCAAGACTTACATGTGTTTCAGCTGCAGTGCATGCAATAACACAAGAATGTGCACCCTTCACCACATAATTATAATCATTTCTATGTGCAAGTTTTGTGCAGTTACATGTAATGAATCTTGTATGGCAATTTCTTCTTCAGAACATTTGCTTGGTACGATCTTACCAGGATGATGTCCCAGCACAAATAGCCATCGTGCAATTGAAGCAGCTAGTGTGTTTTCGATCCAAGTCCACTGAGAATCTTGAGTGGCAGGCTGCAAACATGCCTGATTGCCTCTAGTAAGAAGTTCCGTGTCAATAAACACAAACTGGACTGCAACACCTGAATCAGGAATTCTAATTATCTGAATATATAATGTATTGTACATCATAGTACAAACTGCAGTAGTAGTATTACCTCAGTATAGTAATAATTGGGCATATACCATCGGTGTGATTTTTTAGTGTATTCAATTTGTGCTGAAACATTTCCATTGTGATCATGATTACCAGCTATGATGTACCACCTTGGCTGGAGTGACTCAGCTGTGAACACACTCTATGAATGACAAATACATAGAACAATTTTAAAGTACTCACAATTTTAGTACATTTATTCATTGTAGTAGCACCTTTCTCAAGATGTTGACAAGTATTTAAAGAACAATTCCAAATTAATGTAAAGCTGCCACATGCAAAGTTTTTTGCTGGTCATAAAATACAAGACCACCTACTAATATTATAATTCTCTATAGTCTATGTTTCATACACACTACTAAGTACCAGAGCAAAAAGTGTTGCACAAGAGCTTTATAATGTATCGTTGCTAGCTGATTATTGGTAACACGTTCCCGCATGTACGTATGCCACACAACAATGTACATAATTATTAAGGCATGTATCATGTGAGGTATCAGGTTTAATACACAAAGTGCTACATGGTAAACATATAGTGTATGCCACACTGTATTGGCCTGCGTCAAATAATGTCTAGACTGTTATGCCAGCATAATTAATGCATAATTATTAGGTAGATATTTCAAACTATATTATAATGGAGCTTAATTCCTTGAAAACAGATATTGATGGCATATTTTTAATTGAGCACTCAATGCATTGTATCAAGCAGTGGCGTATCTAGACTCTTAGGTTTGGTAGGGCCAAAAGAAAAAAAAAAGAAGAAGAAGAAGGTAACTGCCTGTTCAAAATGAAAACCCTTCACCAATAGCTGCACAACCAAAAAATTGTGCACTTTTTCATAAAGCCATGAAACTTTCCACATAAATAGTAGTCCTCAATACATGTATTTTCAGATATAGTGCTGTCGCTGATTTGACCTTTGGTAACCTTTATGGCCATTTTTGTACAGAAAATTGATCATTTTTTTCTTAACTCCCTGAGGCAGTAATTAACTTGTTTAAAACATGGTACCAAACAAAAGATCTTGCTGATAGAAACAACTTGGTTTTCATTTGAAGTCAATAGGTGATTTCATTACAAAGTTATGAGTATTTTTATTAGCTACAAAATTTGATAAATTTATGCATAATTATCTGCCCACATGTAATTCACACCTTGAGGGCAGGTAAATTTATCAAATTTTGCAACTAGTAAAAATGATCATAACTTTGTGATAATATCACCTATTGACTTCAAATAAAAACCAAGTTGTTTCTTTAGTTTGGTACCATGTTTTGAACAAGTTAATTACTGCCTCAGGGAGTTAAAGACAAAAATGGTCAATTTTCTGTATAAAAACGACCGTATAAGTCACCAACAGTCAACTCAGTGACGGCACTATATCTAAAATTACATGTCATGAGGAGTACTATTTATGTGGAAAGTTTCATGGTTTTATGAAAAAGTGCACAATATTGCCAATTTTGGGGGCTACACTGCTATACTATATTACACCACTGATAAAATACTTATTTATCACTTGCATAGTTTGCTTCATTGCTGCTTTGAATAGAGTGATTGACTGTTCTATTAGAGTATCTCGATCTCACATACCAAAATTCTTTGGTAGAACACAGGCCCACCCCTAGATACACCGCTGGTACTAAGCTTCTTAGGTCAATACTTTCAAATAGAACAGTCACTTTGTAGTGAAATAGTTTAATAGAGCATTCACTGTTTAAAATCTTTTAAAATGTTGTTAACCTAGCAGTATAAATGCAAGCATAATGGGAACACTGAAGCGAATAATAGGTGAAAGTTTTGCTGAAAGTATTTGCACAAAATTTTAAGCATGTTTGACTGTAACTAAAGCAATGGTTATTTACATGAAAGAGCCAAGTGACATCTACAAAGGTCTAGCCTCAAAAGCAAGCTCCCTTCAGCATTAAGCGGCAGCTGGTTAGTGTCACTCAACAATAAGACTATTTAGACTCTATTTAGGCTGTTTTGGGTAGGTAATAAATCTCATATACTCCACCTTGTTTTCTAATATACCCACGCCTTCAGGCACAATATAACATATGCTCAAAATCTAGGTTTATCCAATCGCTATGCATTGTTCACGTGTAGTGATGTAACGAGCACTATTATTTTGTCACTTGAGGACGCATAGTTGCCATGGCGCTAGTATTATCGCAAGAAAACCAGACACTTTTGCCGAGCCTACAGCAGAAACAGCCATGGATGAGGTAAGTGATCTGAGTGTAATGTGAAATAGAGTCTAAAGCAGTTATACGGGCACAGTGTGGAGTCTATGAAATTTATAAACCCTCAGGCCCTTAGTAGCGTCCTCGCTTCGCTTGTGCGCTACAGCCCGGGCCTTCGGGTTTATAAATTTCATAGACTCCACATTGTGCCCGTATAACTATTATTTATATCTTTTGTCAATTTATGTTAATCTGTGCATTATACAGTGAAACCTGTTATAGGCTGGTCAAGATTTTGTGAGCTTAATAAGTAGGTGGCTACTTTATATCGGTTGAATAGTGTATGAAAGTCTCACTTTGGGTCCTTTTAAGTCATTTTTAGAGAGGTAGCCACTAAGACAAGTTCCACTGTAATAAATAAATGAGCTAGTTGTTTTTGTTCATCAGCTTTGATTGTTTTTTGTTTTTTTTTGAGAACAAATGGCAGGTCTTGTTAGATGTTACAATTGCACCATCCCATGTAATAGTATAACTTTTGTATAGTTATAGATTCAGTATACATCAATTTAGGTGTGATAAATACCGTAATTTGCTTTTTTTCATTGTAAAATAATTTTCGTATGCGACAATTTGTACGAAAATGTCTTACACGAAAATTTTTACATAAGATCAAACTGCTTTAATAGAGCAGTCATTCACATAATCATACAAAAATATTTTTACACGAAAAATTTTATCACGAAAATTTTTTGCACGAAACTAAAGTGAATTACGGTAAAGGAAGTTATGGTTAACAGTTGGAGTAGAATATCTTAGCTATTGACACGAGTCCAAGACAAAACCGAGGATGAGTGTTAATAACTAGCACTGCTGTGATATCCAAGTGAAAACTTGGGAGTAGTTTGATATACGACTTCATATATGGCTTGCATTAATATGATACTGGCACTACATTTTGTCTAGAGGAAAGTCTCATGTTTGTTGCACACGTTCTTGTTGAGCATTAGGTTTATGTAATTGCTGTTGTTGCATTTGCTGTTTGTAATAAACACTTCATTTGTGAAAGGTGACAAGTAAAAACCTTTCCCAGGCAATAACTACCATGCAGCTCCAGTAAACTTTTTAAAATAACTTCATTCATTCATGCAATGCAATAATCTGTCTATATAGTCATAAATTCTCTAATGCTTTGTAGACGATTAAATTTTGACTAAGCTTTGATTTCCAATAAGCACACAACAACAACATACATACATATGGTGTACTTACTTCAAATGTAGTATTGAACCTTGGATCATCTTCGTCTGTTACTCCATTTTTGTAAAAATTATCCCCAAGACTCACAGTGAATTGTGAGTTGATTTCCTCTGCTGTTCTGCCCATTTGAAGAGCAACACTTTTCTGTGCCGGTGTGTAGTATGGTGGTGAGGACTTCCCTCCCCAGTCTCCTACTACAAGAAAGCTCAATTTATAATTAGCCTCTCCGTCATCATTGTTGGAATTTAGAGTGACTGCTAATGCTAGAACAACAAAAGTATCTGAATTGAATCAGTAATCTACATCCCATCCAAAAACAGCTTATAGCTGTAAAAAAAGTGCACGTCCAAGTAAAGCAGAGTTAACTGCGACAAAAAGTAATGATATCATAATGCGGCCATGTGCGAGGTGTGCAAGTTGTAAAATTAATATTAGCTAATCAGATAATACAATGTTATTGTTAAAGTGTTAATGAGAACTATGTGATGCTGCTAGTTTTTAAGTGTGTGAGCATCTTCATAAATGCCACATAAATTTAATTCTCAATAAAGCAATGTGTATAGATTCTCTGATAGTAATAAATAGTTTGAGTTTGGCCGCCTTTCCTGTATACAGCAATGCTACGAACAAAGGAAAGGTGGCCAAACTCAAACTATTTATTACTATCAGAGAATCTATACACATTGCTTTATTGAGAATTAAATTTATGTGGCATTTATGAAGATGCTCACACACTTAAAAACTAGCAGCATCACATAGTTCTCATTAACACTTTAACAATAACATTGTATTATCTGATTAGCTAATATTAATTTTACAACTTGCACACCTTGCACATGGCCGCATTATGATATCATTACTTTTTGTCGCAGTTAACTCTGCTTTACTTGGACGCGCACTTTTTTTACAGCTATAAGCTGTTTTTGGATGGGATTTCAATACTTTTTGTTAGAATAAGCAATGCACTGTTGATAACAGTAGGTGAGTTTCCATGGTTTTGACAGAAACCCCAGATTACAGTGACAGAATATTAAAATATAACTGTAATTTTAGTGGCCAGGGCCGCCCACATGAGGGGGGGTAACTGGGGTATTTTGCCCCCTGCCCCAGCCCGAAAAGGGCCCCTTGAATACCTGTTTAAAGAAAGATCGATATACTCTAATAGAGCAGTCAAGATCTAGACCCTTCCTTGCCCCTGGGCCCCTCTTTAACTCTTTTCCCTGGGCCCTCTAATTTCTCTGGACGGCCCTGTTAGTGGCATGCAACTGCAGCCAACTAACACCCATTTTAACTAGTAAACCCTTAACAACACTTTGCCTTTCATCTTGTACTGCATTGAAACGATCAAGATACTCTATTAGAGCAGTCATAAAACAGCTGTAACACAACAATCAATATTTAGCATAGTTACAACTTCTGCTTAGCATCGGATTGTATAGTTTAAATTACTAGCTACTTACAGACTTTACAATATAAAAATATGGCACTTGTAGAAATGTGACTGTTCTATTAGAGTATCTCGATCCACTTCAAGCATTGACTAATTCAAGTGAAGAAGCTACGCCCCTGCCAAGAGATCTTGTGAAATGAAATGAGAATAGTAAAGAAAAGGCAAGTATGTACAGAGACAATAGAGGGGCGCGTAATTATGTCCTGTTGTAAATAAACGCCTTTAAAATTTATATTACTACTAAATAAACGCACCAGAATAGGCTTGTGTGGCTGTTGTCTCCAAGGTTGTCTCATTACTTGTCTTTTCGTGTTGAAGGGATTTAGTCGCAATTGGTGAGTTTAACTATACATGTATTTGTGTTGTAAAACTTAATTGTAAAAAGGCGATTAGCACATATCATGAAACTAGGTTAGGTAATCCTAAGGCTGCAGCACATGTTGTTGTAGACCTTCAGTGCTGGTCACTGTAAAGTGTTAATAATAAATAAATAAATAAACATGTATTTGTCACAGTAGAGTCTCTCACGAAGTCACGATTATTACGAGACATTGGACCAGGGTAAAAAATTTACTGCTATATTTAGAGGTTGTAGCGTTTGTATATCTTAGTATCTTAATAAATAATCCCCCATGATCACTAATCACTAATAGTACAGTGAAAACTGGTCATTATTCAGGCCGTAGGGACAAAATTTTCTGACCTTGCCTTTTAAAGAGGTGGCTGCATTATGCGGCCTTAAAAAAAGGTAAGAAGCATGCTGTTCTAACTGGCTATAGAGATGGATTTAGTGTATGACAGCGTTTGAGACAGTGAGTGCTGGCAGCAAGGGGGCAGCCAATCTGTTAGAGCACCAAAAGTACTGCTTCAGACATAGGCAGTTGACTGTCAGCCCCAAGTGTAAAAAGTTTCACTATTGGTCCCGCTTATAATCTCCTGATGAAGAAAGTGATGAAGTCATTATCCATAGGATATATTTTTCACATAACACATCATTCTAGTAGTTTAGTGGTGACCACAACACTGCCTGAGTTAAACTGTGGTGAGATTTGAGACTACCAGAATCCCTGGAATGTCTTCAACACATGAAATACCAAATATCTAATGCCTGGCTTTCATCCACAGTGGACCTGTCTTGGTGGCCACTTGTACAGAAGGGAAACAGCTGCCACAAGTCTTGCGAGTGAAACAGCTAGTTGCCACACCCCTTAATTATCAATTTGTAAAATCTTTAGCAAAATTGTGTGTGCGAGCAAGTGCGATGTGGCAGTGCCGTGTATATGGTTGCTGCCTAGCAGTGACACATCACGAGTATTGAAGTCACAATGCGTTACTGTATCATCCATCTAAATACAATCTCTGAATGTGTCATTTTGTGTAGAGAGCAATCTTCCACAAGAAGTGACCTGCAGGTTTCAGTGTATATTGTTAACCATTAATATTGTTCACAATATTGTGAACTATATGTACAGTGAAACCTCACTTAGTGGCCACCTCTTTAATAAGACCACCTCATTATATTGGCCACCTCTAGTAGGTCCCAAATATAGCTAAGCATTACTTATGAACTCATTAATAAGGCCACCTTGTTATTCAGGCCAAATTTTTTGGTCCCACAGCCTGCCATATTAATGAGGTTTCATTGTACTTATGTGAATTTTTATTTTTCGTAACTTTTCTTCAAGTTTACTGATGGGCACTATGAAGCATTGTTGACTGGTACGTGTATATTGTGGTGACTTGAAATGCTAAAACAGTACGTAGCATGTCTTGTATGTACATGTAATGTGTTGTAATGTGTCCACACATCCACACATCTTAGAAATAAATATAATTGTATTCTCTATCAATAGTCAGTTCCATTGTGCCACTGGGTCATAAGTTGGTTGAGTATGGATCATCCAGGGCACTTGAGTCACATTTTGTCCTGGCCAAGTGGATCTCATCCACTGACAGAATATACAGGATCAGATCACGTGTATAAATTACGGTGGAACTTGTTTATTACCACCTTCACTCATTCAGCAGGTAACAGTGTATAAATTCTCAATTGGAATTGGCTTTTCAAGAGTGGTTGTCTTTCTATACTAGTGGCCATTAAGACAGGTTGTACTGATAGAGTGTACATACTAGAGATGCAACAATATCCTCCACTTAGTGTCGTTTGATAGTGATGCAATGGAGACTATGTATTATTGCATTTAAATACTATACTATTATATTGCAACTCTAGCACGTATTTATAACAGGAATGTTTGTTAACTGTTTAGACATACTGGAGCCACACCCACTCATCTGGATTCTACAAATGGAGTCATACCAACTTGTTGCCATCATACTTACTCGTTACTCCCATTGTGTTTGGATGAATATACATGCCATCATGTGAGACTTGCTACCATGGCGGGCCACTGGAAAACATTTGCATAGCAGTTATATTACAGTCATTATTGTACAATTCTTACATTATTGTTGTGAAAAGTGTTTGGTATTCATGTGTCTCCTCTGTATGTTGTAATTACATGTGTAATTTTGTGTGGGGGTGCTATAAAATGCAATAATGCATGGTGACAATTGTATTAGGCGATTTTGCACACTTCCTTTTAAGCTAGCTACATGTGCTAATTACTCACAGCTTGTGTCAACAATTGGTAAACGCAGTTGTACTCTTGTGTCATTCTTTAAGCCGCACCCTTAGAGGACAAATTATGTGGGGGAGACTAATTTCAAAACGAAGGATGGTATGCAGCACCATAGATTATATCTATGGACTATAATCTATGGCAGCACACTTCTTGGTGGCTATATGTACTGATTAACTACATAGAGCGCCAGTTCATCAATACCCAGTGACCGCAGTTGTGCTCTGCGTCATTCTTTAAATTCCGAGTAAAATTCTTAGAGAGCAAATGACATGGGGGCGACTAAATTCAAATTTCAAACTAGCCATTCTCGAAAACAAATGTTTCAATCTGAACGAAACTTTTAGAACAGTTTAAAGACACATTGCCCTACATGCCAAGCGAGTATTGCAGAAAACAACAATCTGGGATTTGTATTTGGCCTCTAGGTCGACTGAGGACGACTGAAACTTTGTTTGGTACTGAAATCACGACTGTAGGGTAATCATGTATGGTGAAATCGATGATGTGAATCTTGAGGTGATTGAGTGAATACTGAAGCGATAACAGGGCGATCAATGTTCAGAATGCACAAAGGAACGCAAGACATACACCTGCGGTTGCGTCTAACCGCATGCGATAAAAAAAAAAGAAAGAAAAAAATGAAACTTCCCCTTTGATCTCGGCAACCTCGATCACGAAACAATCGGCGTGGATTTGCTTCACTGCTTGTGTGGTAGTTACTAGTGACACGATGAGTTCAACTCCAGAGTTTCAGAGGGATAGCGTAAGTGACGGGTGGATTACAGGAAGGCCGAATTTGACAACGTTCGTTCTTGTAAAATCCTCACGTAGTGGTCGCGTCATTTATTGTCTGCGGCGCGCGTTTCTGCTTTACTGGCCGCGCGACTCACTACCGTGAGTCTTGATATTAAAATATAATTCTGAACATATAAATTTAGTGGCAGCAGAAGGTGGGGGCTAGAGAGGCTGGAGCCCCCCAACTTCAGATGAGAGGGGCAGAGCTTTTCCAATAATTACCTAATTTACTTTATGTGACATCACAAGTGTATCATGTGATTAAATATCGTCATGGTTTCCAAACTGGCAGCTATATCATATGGTGGAAGGATCCATTGTACTTATGTCGTACCTGAAAGATTTTAATTGACAACACTGTTGCAAAAAGTGCCACCAGATTCAATCTTGTAGCACCTATTTCTCAAAAAATTTCTGGAGGGGGGTGGGGGGGAAGACATGCCCCCAGACACCCCTAAAAGGAGCATGCATGCTTTACACACTGTTGTAATCACTACCTGGAAAGTGTGAAAATTGTTAGTCAGATAGTGTAGACATTTCGGTCTAGTGTTATTTTAAAACTTGTTTGCGTGCCTCAAAAGTGAACTGTGGTTTTCCAAAATCAAGTTACATATTGCCAGGAGCTTATAAGCGCTGAAGGCACGAGTGGTGCTTATGAGCTCCTGATATTACTGAAGAGGCTACAGTAAATGTGCAAACAATGAGTGACTTCTGATCCAAACATAAGTTCTGACCCTCTGTAATAAAAACCTTAAAGATTATAAAACTAACGTTCCTACATTTATACTATATTTACCCCAGTATGAATACAACTTGTGGGAGTGTTCTATTAGAGTACACTTGAGTGTTCTACCGTAATTCGCTTTATTTTCGTGCAACAAAATGTAAAAATATTTTCGTATGATTTACGTGAATGACTGCTCTATTAGAGTAGTTCGATCTTGTATAAACATTTTCGTGCAAGAGATTTTCGTGCAAATTTTGTATACGAAAATTATTTTACAATGAAAAAAAAGCAACTTACAGTATGTTAGAGTAATTCGATCTATATAAAGAATATTTTTCTTCCCTGTGGCCAACTATGAAACTCATGTACCCTTAAAATTGTTCTCCCTATATATACATATATACCTCTGAGATATCAAAAGTAAAACTCATGTTAGTTACTACACTTTCTGTATGACCAATGGTTTTCCTGCTGCAAGCCCATAACTGCAAATTTCAAAAGGTGAAACCCTTTTTATGCCCTTAACCCTTGCCCAGAAGAAGATAAGTTCAATAAATTTTCAAGCTTAACTACCAATACCAGGGGCAGATCCAGGAGCTGGCAAGGGGAGGGGCACAAACAGGCTAAGTTTTGGTGGTTGGGGAGAGCAGATTATCTTGATAGTTGCTGTATTTTTTAAGCAGCAATGATCACTCCTTAGTAGGATGATTTTTGTCATTGTGGCCTTTGCAGATGGTTGTAAAGTCTAAAAAGCTGTTTTAAAAGGTTACAAGCAACATGATAATTATTTTTAGCAGTGCTTACTGCATATGAAAGTAGCTGGGTGACAACTGACAGCTGTTATACCTTGACTTTGCAATAAATGGTGGTGATATACAGTTTTCATGAGTTATTTTGGTCTGACAAGGTGTATAGATCTGTCTAGTATTTCTATCAAAAAAGTGGCTAGCTATGGCTCAGGGCTTGAGTTGGGGGGGGGGGAGGGGGGCATTTGTCCCAAATGCCCCATCCTGGATCCGCCATTGAATACACTCACACACTAGAAATGTGGCTATGTGTATATTTTTATTTCTATTCCATTGAGCAGCACAGTGTAGTATTCTACATACCAAAGCACACGATTCTCACACTCACTTATAGTGGCAATGACCATCACAAACAGTAAGGCGATGATAATGATGATGAAGGGTAAGAAGCATCTTCTGTTAAAACAACACCTCTGATGCTCATTGAAGTCTTCTCTGTAAGGAAGATGTAGGTTAATACATCTGGCGCAGCAACAGAGTTGGAGATATAAGTATAAGCATGTTACAGTTATTTTAGATATATAAAGTCTTTTGACATCAGCACCAGTTACTGTATATATTGCTGCACACAAATCTTTGTATTAGAATAAATTGATCATACTTTGAATGGGAACTAATCCATTGCTTCAAAATATACATTCAATGGTACCAACTAGCTAATTACAGCTTTGTGGTAGACATAATTAAACCTTTACAGAAAGTTTGCAGGCTACAGATAGTGAATTGAAGCAGATAAAAATCTGGACATCTATTACAAGTTTATTCGAAGGTTAAACAGTGTTAACTTGAAGGTGGCCATAGTAACATATTAGTCTATGGGACCCAGGTTAAATACCATGTGGGCAGGGTTTCAGTAAACAACTGTCGATAGAGCTAGCTTGATCATTACACATTGTGGTATTCATTAGAAGGTATCAACAACAGGTTTGAGGTGGTAGCATATGTAACATCCTGCCTGTTCTAGATCATTCTATGCTATAGCAGGGTAGCAGTGGCAGCTAAAGAGCAGCAGTATCACTAAATTTTTGTAGTGCTGGATGGAACGTTTTATCCCACCCTAAGGTCCCTCCCCATCCTTACTTTCCACTAACTCATAATACCAAACTATGGCTGGTTAATGTGACATGGGTTGCACTGTAGCATATCAGCTAGGAGGAATCGTAATATCAGTATAGGGCTTCTGGTGTGGGGTAAGTTGGCATACCACCAATTATACCAGCCAGAGCCTTATCATAAATGTTGGGGTACACATTTACCATGACCCAATCGACATGATCTCACATGAGAGATTAAGGGTCAGGTCTCAAGGCTACAGCCCTCCAGCCCATTCTCCCAATCTCAATGTCTTATATATGGTCATTGGTACACACTGGTATACAGAGGTACACCTGGGAACAAGTTAAATATTTAACCCATCACCAAGCACTCACTCTACAGTTCCGTACTGTTGTGGTAACTTGTTTAACACTGGCACATCATCATCTTCATTAACTGAGTAGTAATGTGACATCATCACTAAAAATCATGATCAATTAACTAGAATGTAAACGTGTATATAGTTGTATCTTAAACATATCATAAACCACAGTATAAAGTTTGTAGTAATGTACAGAATTCTATACTGAAAATTTCCAAGAATCAAAATTAATGCTATATCCCACTAGGAACTTTGAAAGGAAGGCTAAAGGCTGATATTACAGGAAGTTACATAGAATCTGTTATCAAAACTCTAATCTGGTAATTATAAGTGCAGACATAATATCCATACCCAATGGTGACACCCTTCTCTGATAACATGTAGTCTAGGCTGCATCAAAGAAACCACAGGAACTCTTTAGCCTAAACTTGAGCAATATTTCAAGGAATTCTCCCAGTTGCTGTAGCTATAACTTTTACCCTTCTTGATCACTTCCTCATTTGCATATATACATATGTGCAGGTCACATAATTTTAAGGGTATTTTATGATTTATAGAAGTTGAGAAATTTTAAGGGTATTTTATAAAGAAATTAAAAATTGAAGAACTCATATCTTCTATCCAAAACTACATTGTACAGTATCCATGTATAAGGACCAGGCACAATAGCTATGTATTCAATACATTACATGTTTTACCAGGTATTAACCTTCTTTTGTTACTATAGCTAGCAGTATGTTGAAAGTAGTTGTATATATTCAATCTGACTGTATGATAAATGGGCCTTTCTTATTTTTACACCTGCAGTTTATATAACATGCAAGTGAATTGAAATGTTAAAAAGGGTGATAAAAGTAGGCTTCATTCAGATAATGCATGCAACATGTAAACAATGCATGGCTATAGACACACACACACACACACACACACACACACACACACACACACACACACACACACACACACACACACACACACACACACACACACACACGCACATACACACACACACACACACACACACACACACGCACATACACACACACACGCTGTTATATTGTACATGCGTAAGCATTTACAAGCTGCAAATGCAAATGTCACTATGAACTATGCTAAATCAAATTACAGTAATTAAAAGATTGCATTCATATGTTCTATTATTTTTGTGGTAAAGCCTCCTGTTAGGGTAGCAGTCGGTAGCTACATGTATTTTAGTTATAGCTCCATACTATATAATATGACTCATGAGTCCCTAATGGGATAGCATTCACAGAGTAGTCAAGTGATCGCATGTGTGCGGTATAGCCATAGCTGGTGGCCAGCTTTCGGTTAGCTCATTCGTATAATTAGTACAGCTGTTATACGTATATACAGTTATGAAATAAGATAGACATTGATTTACCTACAAGACTTTCACTATGCTCAAATGGTGGCTATGCCGGATTGCATGCTAGACTGTACATAGCTACACGAATACTGACTAACCTGGCGATCTTGCTGCCGCTGCTGGCGACAGTTCTGTTGTGTTTGACGAATTGTAATTCACGTCGTAAGGTTTTGTTGATGAATTCCAAAATTTACAAGCAGGCAGGTCCAGTCGATCAATTGCATCACGTGCAATAGTGCGAAAACACGTGAGCCTAGCACAAGCTGTCATCGAGTCAAGAAGGATTGAGTATGGATCATTTCTTGAGTCTAATAATTACTTTGGTTTTCTGTTGCTTAACTAAAGCGGATAATAAAATGAATTTTGTTATGCTCGGAGACTGGGGCGGCCAGGATGAGGCGCCGTACTACACCCCAGCGCAGAAAGAAGTAGCCACTCAAATGGGAAGGAAGGCAGCAGAAACTAACTCGACGTTTACAATTGCATTGGGTGATAATTTCTATCACTACGGAGTAAAGGACGTGGATGATCCCAGGTTCAAAGAAACCTTTGAAGTCAGTATTGATATCACGGTAGCTATAGCTATATTAGCAGCTTATAATAGTGCCTAATGCTGTGCATGGAATCTAGTCTAGTACCCAGCCTTTCCTAGTACTCAAAAAGATTGGCTCTGTAGGAAATATTGATCATTAAGTTAGGGGTTACCTGTGTAATGGTGTGGAATGTAAAAGCAGCCACATAGCTACTGAACTATCTCATGAGGTGAAATCACATCATGATATTCTGGCACCATGAAATGTGTTTATAACAAAGACATTATGTTGAAGATGTAGGAACAGTAAACTGTAACACTTACTTTACATGCATACATACTTGTAACATTAAGTAATTCTATTAATGTGTGTACGTTTATGTGATCACGTGATAAAGAGAGTTGACCTCGTGTTTCCTACATGGCGCTGCGAGCAGTTCGAAACTGAGCAGTTGCGACTTACCGCTATTCGGCAACTGTAAAGGAACCACCAGACTATATCCCTGTGCCGGTCGAGGCACCTGTAAAGGTGATTTTAACCAAGTCGTAGTCGTTTCTGTCGCGTGCTCCCTTGTAGAGAGATACAAAACTACCCGGAGAAGATGCCATACGTGTTCCGGCAAACTGACTTGCCCAAGCTCGACATACAAGTAGACAGAGGGTCCGATTTTGAGGCGTGGAAGGATCAATGGGCATCGTACTGTACCCTCTCAGGGCTGGCAGAGGAGTCCGCAGCAACTAAGGTACAAGTATTAACTTTGTGTTTGTCACGAGAAACCCTCGCCATTGTTAATAATCTTGGTCTCACTACGGAGCAACGGCAAGACCCATCCGCCATCATCACAGCAATAAAGCGCCATATCGATGGTCATATCAACGAATCTGTAGAGCGACGTAATCTACGCTTTCGCACACAGCAACCTGGTGAGAGCTTTGATGATTTCTTGGTCTCCTTACGCGAGCTAGCAAAGACATGTGGCTTCTGCTCAGAGCAATGTACGCAAAAAAGCATACGGGACCAGATAATTGAAGGCTCTCTCGATGGTGATGTCACTGAGAACCTACTGAAGCAACCAAACTTGACATTGGATACTGCCATAACCATGTGTAGAGCACAGGAGGCTGCTAAGAAACAGCGGAGTGAAATGAACAGTGCAAACCCTGGAGCTGTCTTGGCACTTAAACAACGGCGACAGCCACCAACTACTCAGCCCAGCCAGCAGCCTGTGATCTGCCCAGGGTGTGGGTCAAAGCCACACATTGGGGGTCGAGTACGCTGCCCAGCATATGAACAAATCTGTCATCACTGCAACAAGGTGGGACACTTTTCCAGAGTATGTCGGGCTAAGAAAGCCACACTACCCCGAACCCCACCACCAGTCTCTGCTAAATCTGTACAGACAACATGGACTGAGGACCATCAGCAGCATAGGCTAGACACCATCACACAGATCGCCGCCACTGAACCAGCACCCACCATTGAAGTTTGTATCTGCTCTGCCAATGGTTCATGTGATACACTAGCCCTACCAGACTCAGGTGCTGACATTTCAGCAGCCGGACCACAGCTTCTACAGTTGCTTAAGGAACACCCCCTTAACCTATTACCGTCAGAGATCACCCCCCATACAGCAGATGGCCATAGCATGCAGCCAATGGGCAAAATACCTATAACATTTCACCTACAGGGAAGGCAGCACAAGGAAGACATGCACATTTATTCACAAGTATCAGGGGTCATCATGTCCTGGAAGGCAGCTAGAAGCCTCAGCATATTACCCTCACAGTACCCCCAACCAACACCAATCTTTGCACCCTCCATGACACCTAGTAATGACATCAAGACTGTCAACGCAACACCCAGTATAGCAGAAGTTGGTGCAATGATCAATAAATACCCCACAGTGTTTGATGGCCAGATCAGGACCATGCAGGGCGAAGAGTTCCATATCTGTCTAGCAGCAAATGCCAAACCCTTTTGTGTACACACACCTCGCACAATACCGTTTGCTTATCGCGACAAATTAAAAGCTGAGCTAGACCTCCTGGAGTCACAGAACGTAATCGTTCCAATCACTGAGGCCACAACATGGTGTGCACCGATTGTGGTCACACCGAAGAAGCATTCGCAGAACATTCGCATGTGTGTGGACCTATCACATCTCAACCGCTTCGTCATCCGAGAAAGATACCAATCTCTCACCCCTGCCCAAGCTGTGGCTGACATTGCCACCAGTGACGCAATGGTATTCACTGTTCTTGACGCACTTAAGGGCTACCATCAATGCCCATTAGATGCAGACAGCCAAGAACTGACCACATTCATAACACCATTCGGTAGATATAAATACCTACGAGCCCCCTATGGCATCTCCTCAATTTCTGAGCATTACAACCGGAGAATGACTGAAGCCTTCAGTGGGTTGTCAGGGTTCAGACGCATTGTTGATGATTTTGTAATCTATGATAACAATGTCACAGACCATGTTAAGCACGTGGAGCAATTCTTGCAGCGGTGTGTGGAGAACAACATTGCACTGAACATGGAGAAGTGCCAGTTCTTTAAAGCTCAAGTCACCTTTGCAGGCTTTCAGCTATCATCACATGGGTACAAAGTAGACCCATCTATCACAGAAGCAATTACCAAGTACCCTACACCTACAACCAGGTCCGACTTGCGCTCCTTCATGGGTCTAGTCAACCAACTGTCAACGAGCACCCACACTCTGGCATCACTGTTGACACCTCTCAGACCACTGCTCAGTACAAAAAATGAATTCTTATGGTCTAGTCATCATCAGGAAGCCTTCACAAACATCAAGACATCCCTGACTACCTCACCACTGCTGTCTTTCTTTGACATGACCAAACCGACAAGGTTAAGTACGGATGCCAGTAGACAAGGCCTTGGATTTATTCTACAACAGAAGACTGGAGATGAATGGAACCTGGTCCAAGCAGGATCTCGATTCTTATCTGACGCAGAAACACGATACGCAGTGATTGAGTTGGAAATGCTTGCTGTCTGTTGGGCAGTCACCAAGTGTAGAGTATTCTTAGCAGGCCTACAGCATTTTCTTATAACAACAGATCATAACCCACTGATCCCAATCCTTAATACACGTCGCCTGGATGAGGTAGAGAACCCTAGGTTGCAACGCCTTAAGTCTCGCTTGATGGGATACCACTTTACCACACAATGGACTAAAGGTAGCAGTCACTGTGCTCCTGATGCGTTGTCCCGCAACCCTGTTAGCAACCCTCTTGTTGAAGACTCATTAGCAGAGTATGATAGCCAACACAACCCTGAATTATCAACAGCCGAGATTAGAGCTCTGTCAAGCTCAGAGCCTCTCACCACCACACGCTTACAAGAACTACAAGACAATGCAGCCAATGACCCAGAATATCAACAGCTGAGAGAGATGATTCTCAAAGGATTTCCAGATCACCGACAACAGCTTCCAGAGTCCTGCAGACGATTCTGGAATGTACGAGAACATCTTAGCATAGATGGTGGCTTTATTGTCCACGGGTGCCGTTTGTTAATCCCCACCACTATGAGACAGCAAGTACTATCTGACCTTCATGAATCACACCAGGGGGCAGTTCGTACTAAACAGCGTGCACGGTTAACTGTCTACTGGCCAGGAATCGATAATGATATCGATAACATTATTTTATCTTGCCAGTTGTGCCAAGATCACCTACCCTCTCATCCCAAAGAGCCACTGATGCAGAAACCAAAGCCACTTCGTCCTTTTCAGGAAATTGCAGTTGATTATTGTAGCTATGGTGGGCGTCAATTCTTGATCCTTGTAGACTGTCACACGGATTGGCCAGAGATTATTCCAATGGGTCATAACTCTACTACACACTACCTTATCACAGCATTAAGGCAAACATTTTGTCGCACATCAGTACCTGACATTCTATGGTCCGATGGGGGTCCACAATTTACAGCCCATGCATTCAGAAACTTTGCAACACACTGGGGTTTCACACACAACACCTCGTCACCACGGTACCCACAGAGTAACGGCAAGATAGAAGCCACAGTAAAATCAATGAAGAAGATTCTGGCAGCCTCATGGGATCATCGTCACCTCAATGAAGGCCGATTGTGTCGTGCCCTTCTCCAATACCGTAATACACCTTCACGTAAAGATGGAACCTCTCCAGCCCAGAAATTGTTTGGACATCCCATACAGGACAGTATACCAGCACACCGCCGATCGTTTGCACCAGAGTGGCAGAAGAGCACTCAAGAAGCTGAACAACAAGCCACTGAGACGCTAGCCCAATCTAAGGAATTTTACAACACCCATGCTCATTCCCTTCCTGACATTCAAGTTGGTTCTAAGGTAGCTTTACAAAACCAACAAACAAAGCTGTGGGACATATATGGAATAGTTGTCAGTGTTGGACCTAATCGCAGGTACTTTGTCAAGACGCAAAGTGGAAGAATCCTTGTCCGTAATCGCCGCTTCCTCAGACGCCGTACACCAGCTTCACTTCAACCACCCTCCCTGTCACATGATAGAAGAACAAATGCTCCACATTCCTCCCCACCAACATCTCCAAGACCACCATCACAACCTCCAGCTGAGATACGACGCTCTGTGCGTCCCCACAGACCACCTGCAAGGCTTATTGAAGACCCCAGCTGGCCTGATTGATATCAGCATTGGTGCTCGCCTGTGCCACCAATGCTTGGGGGGAGGTGTAGGAACAGTAAACTGTAACACTTACTTTACATGCATACATACTTGTAACATTAAGTAATTCTATTAATGTGTGTACGTTTATGTGATCACGTGATAAAGAGAGTTGACCTCGTGTTTCCTACAGAAGAAATGATTAAATGTGATAGTCTTTAGAACAGAAACGGAACTGTCATGCAGCTAGTGCTAAAATAACAATTTTGTTTTAAATGGTCTATGTAGCACATGCCAGATAGAATTGTATTTGATAATATGGACTGTGTTTGTGCATAGATAGTATTGTATCTCAGGACATGGAGGTATAATACACTATCTATGGTTTGTGAGATGAAGCAGGTCTTATCTTATGGGTGCTATTGCCAATAATAGATGTATCACGCTGTTTGCACTGTACACATGTTAAGTAGTTTGTGCTATCAAAATACACAGGAATGGTCTGATGTGGTTCTATATTCATGCATTAATTGCTTCTTTAATTCAGTCAGGTGGTTATTGTACAGCATGGTGGTAGGAATTGTGATGGCTTCTGATTTTCCAGCAAAATGTTTTTCCTTCACAGCTTGGCTAGGTATCTGTATAGTAATCAAGCCCACAAATGCCTGTAGAGTACTCCCATACCCTTCAAACAAGTTTCTATGAATTTTTAAATGATTTATTTAAATGAATTTTCTGTTAACTGATTTATTATTTATTGACTGACTAACTGATGCCCCAGACAACTGTGGATAAGGTTACAGGCTTGATTTCTTCACTGTTTAACGTTGTTTCAGCCCGAGTGGTGCCATTACATCAACTATAGCAGCTGCAATACATGCATCATAGACTTACTCCTTTGTGTCCCGTTTCTTTCTCCACTATACCACATGAGTGTTGATTTGTGCTAACATGTCATGGCTGCAGTGCTATAATTTCTAAATTGTGAATGACTGGATTGATTGCAGAGGCACTACTCGTACTAAGGGGAACATAGCTGAAAACAAAGCAGAATGACTACTATGCATTTCAGTAATAGGGCACACATACAACTAAATCTCACAATGTGTCTGAAACTATTCTCTTTTTTGTTACAGTATGAGCTGTTTCATCAGTAATAATTATGTTATTGTGAAAAATTAGAAATTTTACATTTGAGTAGGGACCATACACAGAAGTAAGAAGCAATGAAACAAGAAAGATCATCAAATACCTGCGGTTACTAGTGGATGTTTAATCACTACTTTAGTCATGGCAGGTTGTATACGCCCACTAGTATACTGCAGGTGTAGATGACCTTTCTTCTTTTATTACTGCTCAAATGTAAAAAATTTCTTATTCCTTATACTTGTTAATGCAGCAAGGTCAAACAAGATTAGCAATACTCTGCAGGTCTCCAGTGTGTATAGCCTTCGGCCAGTCATAGCATTTCAAATTGTGTATTGGGTTTGTCTGTATAGCACTGTACTCTGTTGGGCCTGCATAAATATAGGTAACCTGTGTGCTTAGCCCTTCAGAATTAGATACATAGGATGTTTAATTGTATGTGTTGTTCATAGAGGGTGTTCACAGCTGGATCACTACAGTCAAGATGGTATGTCATAGCTGGTAATCATGATCACTATGGAAATGCATCAGCTGAGATTGCGTACACTGCTTGCTCTCATCGTTGGTATATGCCAAACTATTACTACACTGAGGTAATGCTGGAGGATTGTGCAGTACTTTGTTTTGTGTATTAGGTTTGTATTCATGTATAGTTATCTGAACACCTGTTCCAGATATGTTCAGATAAGTAAATTTGTATTAGAATTGATTTTTAAATTACTCTAATTGAACACACACAACGACAGAATAATCCAATCATTTTTAGTATTTGTATAATTGACATTTTGCAATGTAGTACACTCTACGGGTAACTTGTACACAGCAGAACTCTCTACACGGTAACTTGTTACCTAACTGAGCGCTCTACACATGCCTTGTTGTGTACGTAGCTAAACTCTCTAGTGACGACTGGTAACATAGCTGAATTTTCTACAGGGTGACTTGTAATGTAGATTGGAACTCAGTCTACATGGTGACTTAATTGTGAGTCACTACAGGGTAACTTGTCTGTAGTTGAACTTTCTACAGGGTGACTTGTTTGTAGCTGAACTTTCTATGGAGAAAGTCTTTCTCTTTTTCTTGTAATAAAGAAAAAACAAGAAATACAGGTAAAAAGGAACCCCAAAGCCCAATAAGTGATAGCTATGCCAAAACAGCCAAGTTGTGAAAAAGGTGCAGTCAATAAAAAACCCAGGGTGAGATGCTGTCATTATTGATGTTAACGTAATTGCGTCCACCACCTTTGATTTTCACAACTTGCTTCATCCTGGCTTTTTGGGGGGTCGCACCCTTGGCTGTTTTGGTATACTTGTAGACAGTCACTATACTTGTATTGATGGACAGCTAATTATTTATTTTTAACAGACAATGACAATACCTGGTACTCATACAGAAATTCAGTTTATCTTCATTGACACTGTCATTCTTGCTGGTAATACCCACCCTACTAAAACATGGCTACCACCACCTGGACCTGAATCAGTAAATGCTGCTGAAGATCAGTGGGAGTGGATAGAAGAGACACTAGCTGCTTCCAAGGCTGATTGGCTGTTTGTATTAGGTCATTACCCCGGTGAGGAATTACTACTGTAATTGAATGTTCCTATGGACATGCAACATTATGTAAAAAGGTCTTTGTTAACAGGGATTTCAATTAAATTTCAATAGGCTAGTACCTTTTGTTTGTCTATAGATTTAGTCTGTATTATGTTGTTGTATGAATAGTGTACATCTCTCTGTAGTGTGGTCAGTGGCTTTACATGGACCTACTGATGTACTGGTACAACGATTGAGACCATTGTTGATGCAATATGATGTCACTGCTTACTTCTGTGGTCATGACCACAACACTCAACACATTCGTGAGGAAAATTCCACTGTGGAGTATGTTCTAACTGGAGCTGCACACATGACTGGAATCTCTGTGGAACATGCTGTGAGTAGTGACACTATTATATGGACAAAACTTGCATGCTATAAATCTGAAAACATTCACGTAAGTGACCTTTTGTGTGTTGTGCATTTAACTAATTTAAAAATAAACCTTAAAGAAATTTTGTTTACTGTTTACTAATTTAAATAAAGCTTTTACAATGTTTACTTCGTGAAAATGTGAAAGTCTTTTTCATGTAAATAGTTCTGGATTTATGGTGTACCAGCAATCATTCTCTCTAACTTGATAGATATCAATGAAACTCCATATACCAGTATCCATAAAATTCATGAATATGTAAGCATAAAATTTTGGATGCTGTAAACCAGTTGCTTTCCAGAAACTAAACTAGTAATCTTTTTTTATCAATTAACTTTGCTAAGCCACTACAGAGAAGCTTCAGATGCCATCCCAAATTGTTACACATACACAAGTTGTACTAGACTTTGTGCATGTGTACAGATTGATAGCAAGACCATGAAGACTGATGACTTGAAACCAGTTTTTATTTGCAAAATGTCTTTTTAAAAATTATGTGTATATACCAAGGATGTGTGTATACTACACACACACACACACACACACACACACACACACACACACACACACACACACACACACACACACACACACACACACACACACACACACACACACACACACACACAAGGGCGGATTTAGGGGGGGGGGGGGTGCTTTGGGTGCTGAAGCACCCCCCCTCCAAAATTTTACCATGTGCAAAGCTAGGAAGCTTCTAGAAGTTGCAGTATAGATGCAATTGCATTTTATATGTATGCATGGGCAATGAAAAGATGGAAAGAGAAGGGAGAATGGCTAATCTTTATTTAGAATTACTAAGAGGGGTTCAAATTATACTTTTGTCATGAGACTTAACCTAAAAGCTGCTAAAATCGAAATACTCTAATAGAACATCCATCATAATGTTGTATTCAAGAAGTTGCCAGTGTGTTTTCTTGACCTGTGCACTGCTATCTTACCATTGCTCCAAACATCCTGCCATATACTAATCACTTTCTGAGAACAACTTCTGTCAAATGGTTTAATATTATGCTACATTGATGCTTGGGTTAACATGCTTAAACAAAACAGTTAATTTCTTAACATGTATACAGTTAACAAGGCTGTAGTATCTGAGAACTGTTTGTTTTTGCTTTATCAGTACCAAAGTTCCATGCTGTATTTATCTGAATCTAGCATCGATTGAAGTTAATAAAATTTAATGTCATACAGGGTTTGCACTTCCAAACCCCTTAAGCTTGAAGCTCAACTTTATAAGCTCAAATCATACCACAGCATTTACGCTGTCTTGTTATAAGGAGTTATTTGTGGCCAAAAACTAGTTATATATGTAAGTGACTTCTGACTGGTTGTAAAAAATTAATATGGTGATGGGGCCATATAGTTGAAAAAGTCAGATTGAAATAGTAACAGAACAGTCCGTGGCTATATATACTACAAAGTTGAAGTTATGTGCATTTAAATCTCTAAAGTGACCTTAAGATCCAATCCTGTGTATGTCTTTGACAATCCACTATTATGTATTGCTTTATAATCCAATAGCATTAATTTAAATGTGTAGTTCTGTTTTTCTAAAATATATTACAACTGAACTCATCCATCTTGTATCCCCACAATCTTTCAGTACAATAGAGTATTTGGTTAAAAATAACTTCCAGATTCAATCTTGTGATAGCTACATTCCAAAAATTTCAAGAGGAAGCATCACCCTAGCTGGAAAATTCTACGTATGCATACTCTACACACTGCATGGTGAGTGATTGAGTGTATACTTGTCCTCTCAAGCCCTCCCTTCATTGTTACAACAGGACATTATAGTTTGAGCCATGAGACTGTAAAGCACACTAGTTATACCTTAAGCCAAGTAGTAGACTAAATTTAGCGATCTTGTATATTGATGAATTTACCATATAAATTTTATTAATTTGTGAACTGATGTAATCAATTAGCAAAAAATATAACTCTAAATTTGCTAAATTTAATGTACTGCTAAATTAAGGTATTTCAAACACAAAATTAATGGCAAGTATTGATCATGTATAACTGTATCCTTCCTCTTCCTTTTCTTTATGTAAAGAATGTATTTTTAGTTACTGGCTGTGCCCTTATATGACAGCTAGTATTACGTGTCATTTCATCATTATTACACTTAGGTGACTCACAACGCTTTATAAGCATTGTGAATCACTTAAACAAAGTGGCATCATTTTTCAATCAAAAATATTGCCAAATTTTAATACTGAATAGGCTAAATTTGAAAAATTTTTCTGTGGGGGCATGCCCCCAGACCCCCCCAGATAGAGCATGCTCCACATGCTGAGTGTGCTTCACACACTATAGCTAGTTGTATTAACCAGTTGTCACATTTCTTAGCCAATCAACCATTATGTTAGCACCACCCCTTTTGAAATCCTAGATCCGCCCCTGCACACACACACACACACACACACACACACACACACACACACACACACACACACACACACACACACACACACACACACACACACACACACTGCAGTGGAGAACCACGCTACAGTGGAGGACCACATGACCTAATTGGGTAGTGTGTCTAGTGTGCCCTTACTGCCCTGTATAAAGAGTTTTTGACAGAAGATATCAAGTACACTATTGTGGTCTCTTGTCAATTTTGAGAAGTAACATATGTACGTAATTATGCATTAATTTAGTCAGCTAAAGTGCCTTGGTAACAAGACATTGTGGAGTACAACAATACAACTTATTTGTCTTTCTGACAGGATTCTATACCAGCCAATTCACTGCAGTATTACTATGCGCTCAATGATACTACTGGTACATATGGAGCCTTCACATGGGTGTCCATCAGTCCTACAGTAATGGAGGTAGTGTATATTGATGGCAAAGGTGAGGATGTGACATATTTCAGGTTAAAAATTGTGGCACCATATTACTAAGAATAAAGTTGAAAAGCTTCATACATTGTTTACATTGTATGACATGCAAATATTCACAATTTTTTAGTATATATAGTGAGTGACATTAGTTTCCTGAAATGCTTTCACCAATGTACTATGACTATATAGGAACTCATGCATATAATATGTACACTTTGACAAGTACCATATTCATACACATTTTTAAGGGACATAATTTTCACAGATTGAAAAATTTCAGGATTTCTGTGGTTTTATTTTCAAGGATTACATCACTGAGGTTACCTATTAGAAAGCATAGAGCTAGCCCCGATAACCCGCCTTAATTTTTGAGGATGAAAATTCTGTAGACAACCAAACGATCACGAAATCTGAAAAAATTATGTCCCTTGAAAATTTGTACATATACAGTACATAGATACAAGAACTATAAGCCAAACCACCAAAATGTTTGCAAGTCAAAAGTTTTCTTCTTAACTGCCTCCTGGAGCTATGATGCAGGTATAATCTCTGTAATTTCTGCCATTACAGGTAATGAGTTATATAGTTTTCAGAAGGAACAAACTAGACAAAAGTACAGAGATTCCAACTGATTAAAACCAAGTGTATAGCATCATGGCATCATGTTAGCTAAAACCAATGCAATCTAAACATGTTCAACCACATCTGAGTCAGTAATACTCTAGATCTTTTTGTTATTATTGCTGTTACTAAGAAAATATACTTAATACATGTATATTATTAATCACTTGCATACATTACACATGTCATGTACGTATATACAGATGGAGTACACGTGATTTCCTGACACACACATAGCTGGTCTCCTGATCATTTCATAGTCAACTCAGCTTGACCAAGAGGTGGTCATGGATTACCTGTTTGGACTAGTTGCTACTTCATTGATTTGTTACTTATAGCCAAAGCAGATGATAGAACGATATAGCTATTGTAGTTACAGAAGACTGGTGTTCACAGAACCTCCATACTACACAGGTTATAGAATCTGGACCATGGCAGGACTGTTAACATAATTATTGCATGCAATTTATTTTCAAAGTGGATATAGTACCGGTACTGGTTATGAACGTAAATGGCTATTTTACCGGCACAAGTCCATCATGTGCTGGACTATCAAACAAACCAGTTGTCTCTAGATGAGCTAGAGTTGGTACGCATCCAATATGCCCTGAGCATTCGACTTTAGGGCATGCGTCTAGTAGATTTCCCCAAGCATTCAACTTAAGGGTACCTGTCTAGTAGATTGCCCCGAGCATTCAACTTTAGGGGACGCGAAAAGTAGTTCCTTAGCATTAGGGGTAGGCTAGGGTTCAACTTTGGTTTCTTCTTCACTCTTGTTATATATAGAAGTCACTTTAGTCGGATGTTTATAAGGTAGAAAATAAAGAAGGTGAGTAGCTGCAGTAACAGTGGTATAATGGTTACAAGCATTGCTTATGAGTATGGATGCCGGGTTCGAGCATTTGCTAAGACAACTTTTTTTTCACTTTCTTGGGTATTTGTCTTAGTTTATTTTAATGCACGTGACTGCCGGCACTATATAACTTGCCATTTATTTTATCTAATTTGTCAAAATGACAGTGTGGCGGCACCAAAAGGCATAGCCTGTACAAGGGTGCTACCCACAACACATACATTACAAAAATAACATTACAAGGACAAAGGATAACAACACAAAATACACTACAAAGAAAAGAAACAATACGTACACAAAACACAGAGAAGTACAAAAAAGACGATAAATGGCACAATGAAAAGAATTTGATAGTGAGTGTATATGATATCCTCAACAACAGAACATCTCTTAACTTTTATTATTACTATCACTACAATAATTCCTGCACCAGAGCCCATGAGCTATCTATTGTACCTTTACCATCTTCTGAATACTGTGTTTTTGTGGAAAAGGTACTGTATCATTTGATACGTATAGTGTTGACACAGATAGGTAGTTAAGATGATCAGTAAACACAGGCCGATAGCCATAAGTGGTATCCAGCTTCGTTGGCCAATAGTTAGTGTAGTTATCAAATAAAATAGACATTTGCTTTGAAAAATACACAGCTGGATTCTCTGCCAACTCAATAACAGTAAAAGATGCAGCTAATACATGATACATAGAGTCAGCCCATGCAGACTAACAGAGTGATCATTAGACAATGATTAAGGGAATTCCATCTAGCCTGGGGAAAATAAAATAAAATTAGACCCATATGCATGATGGAAGCATTTATGACAACATACGTACATGCATGTATTGAGTGTGTGTCTCGGTGTGTGTTTATTGGTATACCATCCGCTGCTGGTGCATAAGTTGTGTGCACTATAATTAGCAGCTGGTTTCACAAACCCTACTTTGGCATGCACCCGATCATGACTACTGTGTGATGCCTGACTTTTAGACTAGCTAGCTACAATTTTAGTAGCTACCACCAACTACACAGTGACTCTATTTGTGCTATAGTTTAGTTGTCCTAACTGCTCCAAAATTGCTTCCCAAATGGAGCTATTAGCTAACTGCAACCTTTCAGAGTTGTGTTTCCAGATTCCACTGTGTACATGCATATGCATTAACAGCTATGCCGGGTCAGTCAGTGTTAATGATTTCAAAACGACTGAGAATGATAGCCAGCTAGTGTATTACTTCAGAGAGTTTGACCCCAAGTCATGAAAAATGATTATGATCAGTTGAGTATCTAGGCACGTGCATAGTGTGAAAGGCACGTGATATTTCGCTAACTATCGTCACCTGGATCGTTGAAACTGTTAGCACTCAAGAAGATTTCGACATGGATCATAGTTTGTTGAGTCTAGTGATCACTTTGGTGTTCTGTTGGTTAACTAAAGCGGAGAATAAAATGAATTTTGTGATGCTCGGAGACTGGGGCGGCCAGGATGAGGCGCCGTACTACACACCAGCGCAGAAAGAAGTAGCCAATCAAATGGGAAGGAAAGCAGCAGAAACTAATTCGAAATTTACAATTGCACTGGGTGATAATTTCTATCATTATGGCGTAAAGGACGTGGATGATCCCAGATTCGAAGAAACTTTCGAAGTTAGTATTTTAATACACGTACTGTCATGATACATTGCATAATTATATTATCATGAAACCAATCTGGTCATGTGCTATGCTGCCAAGTTAGTCTTGTACACAGTTGATGAGCTTGAATAATGTATGGAAACTGTCTCATGGTTTCTGGAATGTAGGTAGTCGATGGGTAGTCACTTCTACACCGTCTGTTGAAATACTTGCAACCAGGATCAAGATTCAGTCAGGCAATCAAGGGACTTTTGTAGTGAGTCAAGACATCCTCAAAAGTAGCAATCAAGCACTTTTGAAAGCGTACACTTAGCCAGTAGCAACATGAGGCTTTTACGGTTGACGATCAAGAATCACATGAAGGTGAAATCAAGTGATCAAGGTGAAAATTTGACAATCAAGATTCTTAATCTTGGTTGCAGGTGTATCAAAACAGATGGTATGGAGGCCTACCCTTTGGGGCTATGTGATAATAGTAAAACCTACATGACAACCATTAATTTTGTGACAGTACTCTTGTTCTAGTTCAGTACATGTCGGTTTTCACATCATAGCTAAATGGTGTTTAATATTCACACAAACCTAGCTTATGTATTGGAATTTGTCTTTGGACCCCCTTTAGATATGTCAAATTTCAAATCATGTGGGTAATTTGTAGCATGTGACAAGAACTAGAAGAAAGGTTAGGGGAAAAACTTTGGTTGCTCATATCTTGGGAATGACCGGCCTTCAAATTTGGTACATGGAATTTTCTATTAAGCTGGCAACTCCATTGTAAAAATCACTCTGTTTTAATCAGGGATGATGGAGCCATATGTATGCATGTAGATTGCCTTTTGTTCTTCCTGTAATATATGTCGCTCCAGCTTCTTGGGCCACACAGTACGCTACCATGTGTCTTGATGTTCATTATATATAATATGTAGTCCATCATTGTGTTGAAGTATTGATTAATTTAGAATTTATTGTCTTAAACATAACCAACATACCCCGAATGTGGCATGATGCAATTTGATTTGGCTATGATGTTTGTAGATAATCACTGGCAGCATACCAATGAAATGCACTCACTTCTTATTCATGCAGTGTTTCTTTGGTCAGACATTTAGTTATTGTAGTAAGATTGGTGTTGAAATATTCAATCCTGGCAGTATCATGCCCATTTAATAAAAAAAAGTAGTGGTAGTAGTTAACCAACCCTCAAAACTACACAGTTGCAATAATACTAGTTTAGATTTCAGATTGGAAGATTTCTAGACATTTGAGAATAAGAGTCTGAGGGGTGGGCATGTAATATAGGAGATACCTGCACATAGTGTTGGGGAATGTTACTAAAGGGGGAGCCCTACCATTTGAGAATAACTGTGATGGATTCATGTTGTTTGCTTGAATGTATAGTATGTTCATCTGCCTTATAAGGGATAAAGACATTGCAGCCAATTACCCACCATGCAGAGTCCAATAGTTAATTGGCATCACAACCACTAAGTGTTAACCTATAAACCACAAACATCCCGCCACTACTCATACCTGGCACTACTACCTATGCACTGTGCACGTCCTGTCAACTTTGATTTTGTGATATACCAACTGGTATGTAGTGTTTAAACAGTATTTGTATGTTGTGCTCCTGTGTGTTGATTTAAATTTGATATGCTCAAAATATATTGTCTCTCACATAGTAATTTGTGCCTAGCTCTCAAATTAAATGTATACTGGCTTCCTGTTTATTTGCAGTTGAGAATATGTGCATTGTAGAATGTATATAAATAGCGGAAATAAGTTATTGCTATACTGGTCCCTTGCAAGCAAACATGTAATAAGACTAGATTGCTGTAAAGAAAGCTTACGTGAGACCCATAGAGCTGAGCTAAAGGTAAAGAAAGCAGCCAAGGTGGAAGTGTGAGGGGGACTTTTACTCTAGCTGGCTAGTTGGTTATAGCAAAATTAATATATTAAGCTTTTTTTTCACTTGGAGTAATAAGTAACAGAAGTAATTGTGTAGTATATTACATTGACCAATAGCTTGTCAAACACTGCCTGCACAAGCATATTTAACATGCCTGCTTACATATAAATACACGTAGATATTGTATATATGATATTTAATATGTTGTTCATAGAGGGTGTTCACTGCTGGGTCACTTCATTCAAGATGGTATGTCATAGCTGGTAATCATGATCACTATGGAAACGCTTCAGCTGAGATTGCGTACACTGCTCACTCTCATCGTTGGTACATGCCAAATTATTACTACACTGAGGTATTGAATACATGTTGTATGGTTAAATAGAGTAGTTCTGAACGTAGAAGTTCAAAGTTGTGTATTTCTACCTACCAGGACCAGGCAGTTGTGCTGTAAAGCCAAGGAGTAAACATCTTGTATACAATGTTAACGTCTTGTATACAATGTAAACCTCTTCTAACAAACTCTCCAAAATTAAGCACACAATAGGAAAAACCTCTATAATAAGGACAAAAGTTTGGTCCCTGTCTCCATATACGTACATTTTTATCTCTGCACGATAACCTCTATAGCAAGTACAAAGTTTCCGTTAGAGAGAGGTTCCGCTGTATATAATAATACTGTATCATAGTTATGATAAACAACTATGTATTTATACGAAGTGGAACTATTGTTATCTTTTAAGCCTCCTGTGTATTTGTGGTTTTAACATGTACATGCTTATCTGAATTCCATGTGGTCATGCAAGGTTTCTGATAACTGAGATTGTACTGTAACCTGATCTGTCACAGGTCACCTGATCTGTCACAGGTCACCTGATCTGTCACAGGTCAATGCTACGTTTACTATTACTTGGCAGTCATCATAACTGTCATGTTTATGTTTAACAGACAATGACAATACCTGGTACTCATACAGAGATTCAGTTTGTCTTCATTGACACAGTAATACTTGCTGGTAATACCCACCCTACTAAAACATGGCTACCACCCCCTGGACCTGAATCAATAAATGCTGCTGAAGATCAATGGGAGTGGATAGAAGAGACATTAAAAGCTTCCACAGCTGAATGGCTGTTTGTATTAGGTCATTACCCCGGTGAGGAAATACTACTGTAAATGAATGTTCCTATGGACATGAAACTTTATGTAAAGAAGTCTTTGTTAAGGGTGCAGAGGTAACTGAATAGCTCAACTCTATACGAGTAAAATAGGGTAGTGCCTTTTGTCTGCGCATAGATTCAGTTTGTATTATATGCTGTTATCTTTTTGCTAATGCAAAATATTTGCTGCTATAGTGTGGTCAGTGGCTGAACATGGATCTACTGATGTATTAGTAAAGCGACTAAGGCCATTGCTGATACAATACAATGTCACTGCTTACTTCTGTGGTCATGACCACAATACACAACACATCCATGAGGAGAACTCTACTGTGGAGTATGTTCTTACTGGAGCTGCACACGAGACTGTAATTTCTGTGGAACATGCTGTGAGTAGTGATACTGTAGGCAAAAACTTGCTTGCCATAAATCTGAAAATGTTAACTTTAATATTTTTATGTGAAATGAGTGTTTTACAAAATAAACACAATTTTGTTTGCTAACAAAGATAGTTGGCAAGAAAAGATCAAAAATGAAATTCCCTTACTGTTAACTCCTACTTTCTAACAAGACAGGTATTATTGTTGTTGATCTAGGAATTGATAGTACATGATGCACCAATGTCACAGTGTGGTGCTGAGCTGTTGACACAATGGTATAAATCTCCATGCCAGTTTGCCTCACTCTTTGTCTGCTTTGCTCAAGGCTCAAGGAAATTTTCTACAGCACTTAAAGCACTTCTGACAAGGCAGAGCCACCTCAGATGATGTGGACTCAGCTAATTACCTCGGCCCGCAGCCTAATTGGTAATAAAGTTTGTAGGTAATACTCACCCACGCATCTCTAAATAGCATAGAAACTTTCTAACTTTTACTTAAAACCAGAAACACTAACCCTGATCAACATCACTGGAACTCCATATCCATAAAGTGCATATAAGCATAAAATTGTGGAGAGCCTGCAGACCCGGTAGCCTTCCAGAAGCAAATAGACAAGCCTACTTATCTATTTAACTTTGCTGAGTGCTGTAGCAATTCCAATTGCACTACACACATGCATGTGAATAGGTAACAAAACCATAAATGCTACTACTGATATGATGGTGGTTTCGTTTCATACTTGAAGTGTGCTGTATCAATAGTTATAATGAAGTTAGGATACTAGTATCTTGTCAGTTTGATAAGTAACATACACTGTTTGTTAACATGTGTATTATTTTATTAACTAAAGTGTCTTAGTACAACTTGTTTGTATTCCTGTACAGGATTCCATACCAGCTAACTCACTGCAGTATTACTATGCACTCAATGATACTGATTGTACACATGGGGTCTTCACATGGGTGTCCATCAGTCCTACAGTAATGGACGTAGTATATATTGATGGCAAAGGTGAGGTATCGTTCACACCACAATACATTGTCCTATGCCATAGTGAATACACAATGAAGGTCATATGTGATTTACTGGAAGGATTGTATGACCGTTATATACCAAATAGTCAAAATTTTCGTAGTGAGGAATTAACGTTATTACATTCATTCATTTTTTAGATTATCGAACTGTTCTATAGCCCTACTTTCTTTGGTCAATGCTTGTAAAATTAATCTAAATACTTCAATAGAACAGTAATAGACCACTTACATTTATGTCTTTTTGGTTTAGTAATCATCCATCATTTCAGGAGTACAGAGAATATGCTAGGGGGAGGGGTAAACTCAAACTACATGAAACAAATGTTGATCTTAGTATAGCACCGTATATTTTAGCACTAGTTTTCAGAATCTTAAGTCGTAGTTTGAGTCTCAGGGGCTGGCTACATACGAAGTAGTGTACACTGCACTAGGCTCCAAATAATTGCTATTAACGTTTTGTTAATGTTTATATTTTGACAAACCCTGAGAATGAAGCAGCATGTGCAGTGAGAAAAAACTATGCTATATAGATACAACAAGTTTAGTATCAAGGAGCTGCATGAACTTCCAACTGTTCCTTATGCCCACCTGAAGCTATGATCGTTGTACTTACTTACTGTCATTACAGGTAATGAGCTTTACAGTTTTCAGAAGGAGCCAACAAGGCAGTCATCAAAGGTGTAGAGATGTCAACTGATCTACAGTCATCTACCACTATAGCTATTATAATAAACGTCATGTTAGCTAAAAACCAAAGTCATCTTTAACGTGTCTAGAGTGTAGCTTTTTGTTGTATAAAGTAAATGTTGAGATTATTCACATAATTCAGTGCATTACGAACCATACATGGACTACACGTGATTGCCAGAACCACGTGACTTCAATTACATAGCCGGATTGTCCGTACATAGTCAGCTCGATCAAGAGGAGGTTATGGATTACCTGTTGAGGTTGTTCGCTACTTTAACGATTTGTTATTTGGTCAAAGGAGATGATAGAATAAATTTCGTTATGGTTGGAGACTGGGGCGGCCAACCGGAAGCACCGTACTACACACCAGCGCAGAAAGAAGTGGCCAGTCAAATGGGAAGGAAGGCAACTGAAATTAACTCTATGTTCACGATTGCACTGGGTGATAATTTTTACGACACAGGCGTAAAGGACGTGGATGATCCCAGGTTTCAAAAGACCTTTGAAGTTAGTTGAAAGCGCACACTAGGGTCAATATATAGTATAGGGGCGTGGCTCGTGCTATGCATATTTGGGTCTAGTTACAGTATGGCGTCGCGCGACTCTTTGCATAAGTAGTATATGCTAGTAGTACATGCTGGTCACATTTTTGCTATGATTATAGCTGCAAACAGGGCTAGCAGACTTTTGGAAAGTGAGGGAAGGGGATGTTAAGCTTTTGACTAACAAAGTTGCTATTGTCTGGCTGCCCAGGAATTTTTTAAAACACTGATTAGACCCTCTGAAATTGAATTTGAGGCTCAACAGTTTATTAGAATAAAGTTGTTGTTCCAGCAGCCAAAAGAAGCGCTTTGCCAGGACTGTTTGCCACTAGACTATCAAACACACTAGGGAAGTCTCAGAGTGAGTTCTAGGATGGGTTCACAATTCAAAGAATCCAACTTTTACAAATCGATCCCCCTACCATTATGGGATGTTCACTGTAGTATCCCATTGCTAGACCTACCAAGCGTTAGGTTCAGCTTTGGTTTCTTCTTTACTCTGTATTGCTTCTACATAATTATAGGTTAGGAACCCAGCCCAAGGTTTGTCGTAATTTTAGAAACCAATCAAGGTTTCTAAAAACCAAGGGAGTGGTTCCTAACCGATGGCTCGGTATGTAGTATTAACTTAAAACCTATTTTTTTTGATTGTGGGTTTCAAAAATATAATGCAGTTAAAATATTATTATTGAAGTCAGAATGAATTATTCAGCAGGTTTCTAACCAACTCAAGGGAGCTTCTAATATACCAGGAGGTTCTTAAGTGGTATTAGAGACCTTATTGAATATCAAAGACTATGCATGCCAATTGGGGTCAGAGTGGTTAAAAGTGTCTGGACTTTTTATGCTATGATTATGTGATAGCTTGTACCAGAGAAAAACTGATCATCTTTTGAGTTGTATACAGTGGTCCCTCCAATATCCAGCCATTAATTGATTAAACTTTCTGTTATCCGAATTGTGAAGTGACTGTTCTATTAGAGTATTTTAGCTGAGTTCTGTGTTTAAAATTTAATGTGTGGGCTTTGTTTATCAGAACTTTTTCCATTATCTAACACACCTAGTGGCCCAAAGAGTTGGGGGACCACTATTTATGTTCATGAAAGTTATTTAGCATTTTTGTATAGGATGTGTTCACAGCTAAGTCCCTTTATTCAAGATGGTACGTCATAGCTGGTAATCATGATCACTATGGAAACGCTTCAGCTGAGATTGCGTACACTGCTCACTCACATCGTTGGTACATGCCAAATTATTACTACACTGAGGTAAGTAATTTAATTAGCTACAAAGCAGTAGTTATACATGTGTTTAGCATATATAATGATTGTGAACTTCTCAAGTATAACTCCCACAATCAAAAGTAATGCATGTTTGACTATTTAGCCATTTTTCTCTACAGACCATGACAATACCTGGTACTCATACAGACATTCAGTTTGTCTTCATTGATACCGTAATTCTTGCTGGTCTATCTCATCCTACCAAAAGATGGTTGCCACTTCATGGCCCTGAATCCATAAATGCTGCCGAAGATCAGTGGGAATGGATAGAAGAGACACTAAAGGCTTCCACGGCTAAATGGCTGTTTGTGTTAGGCCATTATCCTGGTAAGAATTGAGTAGCTAACGGTTATCACTCAGGCATATAGTGCCAGGCAGCACAACTAATATAGCCAGCATCACTGTTCAATAAAATTATTATTACTTACCACATAATAGAGTATATGTTTTGCTTGTGATGTTATGTTATAGTGTGGTCGGTGGCTGAACATGGACCTACTGATACACTGGTACAGCGACTGAGGCCATTGTTGAATCAGTACAATGTCACTGCTTACTTCTGTGGTCATGATCACAATTCACAACATATCCATGAAGCGAATTCTGACGTGGAGTATTTTGTAACTGGAGCTGCTCACAAGATACAGACTTCTGTGGAAAATGCTGTTAGTGGTACAATTAATGTGTCCTATACAGTATTATATGAGCCGTGCTTCTGTTAACACCTGCATGTCTAGTACCCTAGACCATAGGTGGTGAAATGGGGGGGTACATTGCTTGCAAGAAAAGTTCAAGATACTCTAATAGAACAGTCTACCGCTCAAATAGAATACTTGTGCTTTTCTATTTCTACTTACTTAACAGTAATTCTTTAATCTGTCACCTTGACCTGCATGTAGCACTTTTTCAGGTACAGTATAGAGCATACCAGGCTTTATAGAGGTTGAATGAAGGAATTGTCTAGCTATTCCGGTACAGTACAGTACATTTTTTGTTTTACAGTGTATTATTTTTTAACTAACTAATTTAAAGTGTGGCTCTAGGATTGCTGTTTATATACATTGACAACTGATGCAAAGCAATTGTACGCTTTGATACTGCCTTTTATATTTTCAAGGATAAAATACCATCAGATTCACTACTGTTTTACTATGGAGTTGAGAGTGAATCATATGGAGCCTTTTCCTATGTGTCCATAACTCCTACGGAGATGACTGTAGGATATATTGATGAGAAAGGTGACAATTACTACTGTTGTATTGTTGAGATTGGAGTGTATGTAACTATATGTAGTATGTATGTATGCATCATACATGACACTGGTAGGGGGGCAAGAAATTATAGGATAAAATCCACTAAGAGGAGAAGAACGGAACTCTATTACACAAGTTATATTCATTTACATACCCTTGATGAATGAAGGAAATGCACTTTCTTCGACTCTAGTTGGATATCCTCTAAAAAAATTTTTAAAATTAGACCTCCTAAGTTTTACTTTGGGAGCATTTATCATATTAACTAACAAAATGCATGCTTTGCAAAGCATATAAAATTGGTTGGATAAACCTGTTCGATGGTAAAGTGTGCTAAACATAAGGTTATAATTTACAGAAATTGTCAGTTAATAATATTACAATTGTGATTGTTATATTAGAGTAGTGACTGCTCTATTAGAGTATCTTGATCTTTAGCATAAAAATTCAAACTTATTATCTCTTTTATTTCACAGTGTAACTGTAAAGTAAATTTATAACTGTGGTCTTTTATTTGCCTGTTGGCTTTCTATACTTCTCAATACAGTGTGAATGCGTGATTCCTGTTTCTGGTGCCAATATAGTCCTGTAAGTCCAAGGGGGGCAAGAAAGGACCAGGGAGCAAAGCCCCCTTTTCCCCCTCAGATCTGCCTGTTCATGTATGTATGTATATGTGATTGAATACTGTATGAGCAGAAATTTGGTGTGGAATTAAAATTGGCGATTTGGCAGATACTTACAAAATCACCAAATTAAAATCTCGCAATGTTTTATTATTAGTGTTTCTAGTAGTTCTTTTTAAAATTGGTTTGATCAGGCAACAAGCAAGGTGCTGAAGTTCATAAAGTATGGTGATGCCAAAGATTGTCAAAAGAGAAATATGACCAAGTAGAGCTTCATCAAATCTGACACAAATTTGCTATGTATTGCTAGCCTGTAAGTGAAGTACTGTACAGTCTGCACTAAAATTTTACTATTGATGTACTGAACCTCAGCTACAATCTACCCTGCGGTTATAATCAAAGAGAATTCTATGATTGTTTGTAATATCGCTGCACTAAGGTCCTACTCTATCACCAGAAGGACCTTGCACAGAGAATGTGTCCAATGACTTGCAATCAGAGTCACTTCGCTTCTTGATGGCTACTGCACTGGCTATGCATTGAATAAATATCCAGTTGTTAGCTATCTATGGTTTCACATGAAAGACTCTCTCTTGTATATATGTGGGCCAGTGAGTAGAAGTAAGTGTCTGTACATTTTGGTGGAGGAACTCGGACATGCATTTCAAACTTGAGCCAAATGCATAAGTGACTGAATTTTGGAAAATCACCCATATGGGTGTGCATGAAATAATTAGAATCTTCGTGTTTAGTGGGTTGATAATAAGAGCAGGGCACAGTTTTGAAAATATTTCAAAAACTTTCTTGTAATTTAAGGTATTGAGAATGGCCTAAAATCATCAACAAGTAGATATGCACTATAAAGTTTGTGATTTGATCATTAAATATTTTAGTTGTCAAACGTGCCCATATGGGTGATTTTCCAAAATTCGGTCACATATTAAGAAAACACCAAATATTGTGCTCTCCACAATTTTGCTTATACGGTACATATTGTAAAACATGTGCATAATGTATGTGATGTGCAGTATGTAGTTTGTATAGATATGTGTAACTTAATGTGTGAAGTTCAAAGAGGAAAAGTGTGCTTTGTTTCTCAACCACACTTTCGTGCTATGTTCTCCGTATTGCACTCACCGCGGTGCTTTAACTAGTATAATATAGCACACTGCACTTGTGATATGACTTGTGAGTATGCATTGTATACATCTCAGTATGTGTACAATTGTAATGAAGTAGCTGCAGTGAAACCTATGTGTCTAGCCCATCATGGTAGGGCATAAATTTCATAAATTAATTAACTAATTAGCCCTTTCACGGCTGAATTTCCCGGTGCACTCTACAATGCATGCCAAATCATGCTGTATAAACCTCACTGTACACTGAACCACTTGGTTATCTCTACGTAAATGCTGTGGACTAGCAATCTTGACTAGATATAGGTTGTTTTTGTTTACATAGATAAAACCACAATGTAATTATAAGGCAACAAAGCTACAATATAATAGAGCAGTCTTCAGAAACAGGTGGCCACAAATAAAGTATCTACAATAAGTGTTACAATGTATGAAACTACTTTGTATTGTCTTCTTACTGAATTGTCGTCTTCACAGCTGGTTTCTTTGGGTTTATCTCAAATCCAGTGTCATGCATGCGTATACGCACAAACACCACATGTCTGAAAAAACTATTTGCCAGCTGTCTTAACCTATCTATAATGATGTATCATTGTTCAAAACGTGACTGTCACTATAATATAAAGAAATAGCCCTATTTTTGAGAGAGAAAAGTTTTACCGGATTCTGTAATAAACCCACAATAGTGCACAAACTATCCGGTTATCTCAGAAATGGGATCTCTGTGGGCGTGCCTGCTTCAGGATTAGCGCATCGTACTATGAAACACACAATAGAAGTGTTAGCATGTTGGAATTGCACTCTGCATGTGTTTTATACCATCGTGCCAGAAAAATCCGGTCACAGCCATGAAAGGGTTAGCAGGTGGCTATATGACATGCACTTTTGGGTATTTGATGATGGTTGGTTTAGACAGGTGACCTATATAAAGCGACCAGGTTTCACTGCGTATGTGCATAATGCACAAGCCTGATACCACCAATATGTGCAGCCAAATTGTACATGTGTATTATTTCATTAGGAAATGAGTTGTACACTTATCAGAAAGCACCAACAAGAAAGTCAGGATAACAAGTTAAAGGAAAACTGAGTTTTATGCTACATTTAGCTTGTATGTATTTATTGATAAGAGGCTGTTATAATTATGTGAAAAACATTTTGATATTTTTAGTATCTAGTCATTAAACTGTTTAATTTGTTCTTTAAATTCCAGGGCCATTATATATAATATTTCAATGATGTAGGTAACTATGGAGATCATCATAGCAACCTTGACAAGCAATGGACATACAATTACTTGTGTTTAAAATTTATGATAATTAAATGGCAGCCAGCTTATATGGTGGACACAGCATGCCAGTACCATAATACATTTCATACAGCCAGCAGTAGTATAAGTCAGTTTTATATATACAGTGGGTATACTAATCAAACATGCCTGCATGAGCTTGTGCTGTTTGTACTTTAACATAACATTGTTATTGTCATGCCAAGCATTATTAAATGTTATCTAATTAGGGATCTGTGAGAAGGCTAAAGCCTGTGAATACAGGGAGTCTGAAACATGTAACTGAAACATTGAACTGATTGAAGAATGTAGAAAAAAATCCCAGACCCAGTGATGACTTGATCCCCCACAACATTAATAAGAACTAAGGCTGAAACAATCATGGGTGGTTAGTATTCTAGTACTCGTGAATATTAGCTACGTGTAGTCATACCCATGCATGTGATATGTTTTATGCTCTGACTTTAAGTAGCAGCAGTGATACACACACTAGTGATGTTAGTGTTCCTGACAAGAAATTATGTCAATTGAAATCTATAGCTTTCATTGTGTCACTCTCTGATGGTAACTGCTTCATGTCAGCTGGGTCTAACAAGTACTCGAGTGTTTGCAGTATTTGCTTCAGCCATAATAAGAACTGACTTAGGCCATTTTAATCAACAAATTCTTATGATACTATGTTACATATCACAAATCTTCACATGCAGCAAATGATATGGACTGAATTCAGTTATGAGCCTAAATAAATTGTCATAATATTATTATATGATATGTGCATTTTCATCTGTCAGGCTATATAGCTAAGTGTACATGGGTTGGTGCTGAAGATGCAAGTTTTCATGCTCATGACATATCAGCAATACCTGTGGGAGGTTGTTACACTATGCGACTGTTCTATTAGAGTATTTTACGGACTGCTCTATATGCTATATCTGACAAAAGTTCAATCGCTCATTACCTATAGCAGAGATAACAAAATACAATGTAATAGCCTTTAAAGGTTGAATGAATTTCCCGCTGCAATGAAAACCACAGTCAGTAGGTGTAAACATCAGACAACTGATGACAAGGAGTGAGTAACTACAGGCAACAATAAGTAACTAGTCTAACTACAGGCAACAGTGAGTACCAATGGGTAAATACAAAGTACAGGCATCCCTTGTCTATCTCTGTGTTCGCAGTGCCAGCCCTTTTCCTGTAGTTACCCACTGTAACTCCCTGTTGCATATAATGCCATGATAATTATATAGTTACCAAAGGATGGTAACCTTTGTACATGCAAAAAGACACAATGGTGTAAACTAATTTGTGCATTATTAATTGCTCACAAATTTCTGTCTGTATATCAGAGGATCCAGCTCACATTTTCATGCTAGTAGCTAGTTATGTAGCTTTTATTCCAGTTATGGGATAGAAGTAGAGGAATTTGGATATTACTCACCACTGCATATGACAGTATGTGTTATCTTAGTAATCAATGAGGTGCTTGTATACCACTTCCATTGCCAGATGACTTGAGGTATGTTTGGCTGGATATGAATAAAGCCATAGATGGCAGAACTATCAAGATAATTAATTATATAGATCATGTCAAAAGAAGTATAACACAGAAAGTCTGCACAAAAGCAACCCAGTGTTGCCTATATGGTTACTCATGTAGTATTTCTTGCAGTTACCCAATGTTAGAGTTTCCATGTACTTTAGTTACATGCTCTTTAAAAGCTATACAGTGCATTACAAGTTACTTTCATTTGCCTATTTGGTTAGCTTGGCACATCATGTGATAAGTATGTTCTAATCTCATCACTTAATAATAAAAGACTCTGCATGGAATTACATAGCAAAAATCAAAAAAAGGAAAGATCAATGTGGGGGTATATACCATCATGAAGGACGTTCAAACAATCACTGACAGTTTTACTATTTTGAATGATCTGCAGTTTCTGCAGATACTCAGTCCATACCAATTGCCACATTCGAGGGTCTTCCATTTCCTAATACTTCATCTCTTACCAGAGTTAGATCCACACAAGCATCTACATGGTCCAGATGGCATACAGGTGAGGATCCAGTGGGATTTATGAGGTTTCTAGAAACTGGTCAAGCATATTAGGCAATTAAATTAAATTTGCATTCATTTAAAGTGTCGTAAAGTCTCCAATATCTGTATATTAGATTAGGTAATGCAAAGGCTGCAGCACAAGTTGTTGTAGGACCTTCAGTGCTGGTCACTGTAAAGCTCTAATATGATTGAAACAGTATCAAAGGTTCAGAAATACTCTAATAGAGCAGTAAACTACCCTTATAGAACAGTCACATTTTGTATGTTTTACACAATGTAAATTTGTGGCTGTAAAATGCCTTAAATTTTTCCTGCTCAGTAAATCTGTCAATTGTATTATGTTAGCTATATAAGCTCAGTACAATCTGCCCATATATACTTATAAAATGTCACCTCATGCATGAATGCTCTCACCATCAGTCATGATATTAGTATGAAATTCATACTGGCTATGATCCTAGTTTATCACATCACAAACCCTTCCATTGGGCTTATCGATTAGAGATTGTAAGCGCTCTTGTACTTATAATAGTATCTCTAATTGATAAGTCCCATGCAGTGCAGCAAGGGTCTATTGTTATTATTATATTATTACTGTGCAGACCTCTGAAAAGAGTATGATACACAGATCACAAACAAATTAGCTTAATCAATTAATGATTGTTGCTAGACCAGCTATAGTCTTTGCTTAAATTGGTCAATGTCCTTAGAGTCATTCGCATGCTGGGGTAGAGAAAATTTTGATAGTGGAAGGAAAGAAGGAATATAGATAGCTATAGGAATCAATTCTTGTCATTGGTTGTATATACCTCTTGCTATGGCCTCTTTTATTTATTTATTTATTATCTAATTCATCCAAATAGGAAGGGGTGGCACCAAAAGGCTAGGCCTGCACGAGGGTGTCTCTTGTATAATGTAATATTGGTACAGGTGTTAGGTAAGAGTTTGCTGAGATGTTGATAAGGTGAATAGTAATCTTAAACACCATAATAGCTTTCTGTTCTCTACATTCAGCAAGGGTCGGCCATACAGTTAAGGTTTGTTAGCATTTTTGTGTAACACTGGCATAAGAGAGAAGTTATTCATCACAAATCTTGCTGCTTGCCTCTGACTTCTTTCTATCATACTGATATATCCTTTTTGTGTGTGTGGTGACCACATAATGGCTGCATAATCTAATATTATAGGATTTACCATCGCTTTGTAACAATTGCTTTTAATTTCAAGTGGACAGTTATGCAAGTTATGTTGCAGAAAACCATTGCTGTTAGCCTTGTTGGTAATTTGCTTTATATGCATTCAGACCAAGTGAGATTATGACTTATCATTACACTTAAGTACTTAGCATGCATGGGAAGCTTTCTTAATTTCTTTGTTTTGAATTTTATATTGGCTTAACAGTGAATGTTTTTTTGTTGACAAACTCACGCTTTTGAGGGTTAAATACCATTTACCATTCATCAGCTCATCCAGACCTCTCTGTAACTGTCATCGGAATTATAGTTTAATTTTGATATCCCTTTTGGCAAATCATTTATAAAACACAGGAAGAGTAATGGGGCCAAGACAGTGCCCTGGGGTACACCAAAAGTTACTGTAGATGAATCACTCTCAACTATTACTTGCTGGCATCTTTGCAGAACAAAATATTGTATCCAGTCTAGTAATTTTCCTTGGACACCACAATGATGGAGTTTGTGGAACAAATGCTGGTGGAATACTTTGTCGACTGTTAATTACATGCTGGCATCTTTGCAGAACAAATTGTAGTAATTTTCCTCGGCCATCATATCATAATGATGCATGGAGTTTGTCACGGGGAACAAGAGCTGGTGGGATACTTTGTCAAAAGTCTAAAAAATAACTTCACTCTGCTAATTTTTGGTTAAGCTCTCATAGTAAAATTATTTACTGTTAGCAATAATATTGAGTTTCACATAATCGCCCTAGGTGGAAGCCATGTTGTCAATCACACATTACATTTAATAGTAAGATGAGCATAAATATGTGAGTAGCAATGTGTTTTAATAGTTTTGAGCAAATACAAGTTAATGACACAGGTCTTTAGTTGCTAGCATTGGATCTGTCTCCTTTTAAAAATACAGTGGTACAATAATTGCCTTTTTCCAGCCTACAGGTTGTATAAATGAGGCTTGGAATATAAAAGATAAAGAAGGAGCAATCTGTGGTGACTATACAGCCCTATAGTACGTAACTATTCTAAATGCATGCAAAATAGCTATTCATGTACCAGTCTCTGTAGTTATGTATTGCTCAAAGTATTGCCAGTATGTAGACTATTCAACACTAGTCTGGCTTCCTACAAACAAAGGGGCGGCCGCGCCAAACTAATAATTTAGCACATGCACTGTGCCGTAACATAGCTAGCACGCGATCTGCTAATTAAAGGCGGTGCTTTGGTCCTTTGCATTGCTATTTAAGCTGAAGAGTCGCCACTAAGTAAGCCTTATATAATTAGCAGCATAGCAATGACACTTTTCTGGATGCTGATTTTAACGGGGGCATTTGTTTGCCGTGGTGTTCGAGGAGAAACCAATGGCACCCTAACCTTTCTGATGGTAGGGGATTGGGGTGGCGCTGAATGGGAGCCTTATTACACTCACGCAGAGCAGAGCATTGCTGAACAGATGGGGATTGTTGGTGAAAAGATTGGGTCAAGTTTTACCATTTCTGTTGGTGACAATTTTTACCTGTTAGGAGTGCGGGACGTGGATGATCATCGCTTTCAGGACACCTACGAAGTAAGTGGATGGACGTTACTTTTCAGTGGAGCTAGCTACCAGTGAATGATTTTTAAGCGCGTGACCGACAGCTCATAAACCATTCTTGCATATAGCTATAACTATAGCTATACGTTTTATTATTATTGATATTTTGATATTAAAACCTTGTGATAAACATGCAAACTAAGCTTACCAAGCAAATAGCTAACTAATTATTCATCATTTGCAAATCTAACCATATTGAAAAAACTATCAGTCATAATGTCTCAATTATAAAATTATTTGAAAAATACGTTAGCCCATCGAATTAATAGAGGTTGAGCTTTGTCAAAGTAAATGCATGACAACCAAGTACTGCGAATACAAGCCGAAAATGGCAGAGAGGATCAATGAGTATAAGAGACAACAACGAATCCAGCTCGGAGTAAAGGAATAACTTTCCTTTCACTTCGTGGACAAAAGAGAAGCCAAATATTTCTATTAAATGGTGGCTTTATGACCCTTGGTGGTTAGCTTAATCACATGAGGAGGAATGCTCCACTTCCGGAATTCATTACATGCATGGCCATAAGCACGGAATTTAATGATTCCTGTAGGCAGTATAGACAGTGAAGAGATGCGATAAAAGGACTGAATACCCTGACATTCCACCCTAGAACCCATTCATTGCGCGAATGTACCTTTACCTCCTGATAAGCAATATTATATATAAGTATAGTCAAGGCATCATGAGTACTACTCACAAAATTAGGCTGAACAGTCTGTACGAGGGCCAACAGACAGATAGATTATGTGGTCCAGTGTATCATTATACAACTGAGGTGGATGCTGTGCTTCAAGCAGTGCTAATATTTTAATTCAAAATGCTTAATTGATTATCCAGCATGCTACTGAAAGAATTGTTACAGTGCTACATAGCCTGTGCACTTAAAATGCTCAGCATCCAGTTAGTTAGTGAGGGAATAAGTACATGTTCAGTTATAGCTATTGTTTCAAAACACCAGGAAAACATATATGTGCAGTAATGAACAAAACAGTGGCGGATCCAGGATGGGGCATTTGGGGCAAATGCCCCCCCCCCCTTCAAGAAATTGCATACAAGATCGAGATACTCTAATAGAGCAGTCAATTACTCTAATAAAGCAGTCACAATGTTCATGAGGCAGTGTAGCTTACCTATGAAGCTATAAATAGGATTTTATTTTACATAACAGACGTGATATAGTTGGTAAGAATAACTAGCTATTATTGTCGTGACCTTTTTTTTTTTTTTTTTTTTTGGTCTTCAACTGGTTTTCAGCAAGTTTTTTTTGGTCTTCAACTGTTTTTCAGAAAGGTGCCCCCCCTCTTTCCAAACTCTGGATCCGCCCCTGCAAAACATATATGTGCTGTAATGAAACTATTATGTGGTAACTACAAAATTGAGTTATAACCTGAGCCATTATTGGTGTTTATTTAACATGACTGAGATTTCATTTAAGTTATGTGATATTGTTATTAACACCTGTTCTTTGATGTAGTAAAACAAACCACACTGCATTATATTATTACTAAATGGCTTAATATGGCCCTAAATGCATTGTAGCAATCTATTAAAGGATGTACTCAATTATAGAGCCATTACTGCATGTAGTTTTGCTATAGCTACACATAACCCACTGATGGTATGTATTTGAAATAACCAGACAGGATCTTTGTATAGCATGTACTTTTCCCATAGAATGTTTTCACAGCTGAATCACTGCAGTCAACTTGGTATTCTGTTTGTGGTAATCATGATCACTATGGAAATGCCTCAGCTCAGGTTGCATATACTGACAAGTCAAGTCGCTGGCACATGCCAAACTATTACTACAATGAAGTGAGCATAACTCTCTACTGTCACAATCCATATATGTCCTCCATCAGGTTGTTACAATTCCTGACACTGACGTTGATGTTGAGTTTGTCTTCATTGACACTGTCATTCTTGCTGGTAATACCCACCCTACTAAAACATGGCTACCACCCCCTGGACCTGAATCAGTAAACGCTGCTGAAGATCAGTGGGAGTGGATAGAAGAGACACTAGCTGCTTCAACTGCAAAGTGGCTGTTTGTAGTAGGACACTATCCTGGTAAGTGTATAATGTCGTATTGCTAGCATGCATTTACGTAATGTATATGTATGTATGTATGTATGTATGTATGTATGTATGTATGTATGTATGTATGTATGTATGTATGTATGTATGTATGTATGTATGTATGTATGTATGTATGTATGTATGTATGTATGTATGTATGTATGTATGTATGTATGTATGTATGTATGTATGTATGTATGTATGTATGTATGTATGTATGTATGTATGTATGTATGTATGTATGTATGTATGTATGTATGTATGTATGTATGTATGTATGTATGTATGTATGTATAAGTGTGTGTATGCGTTTACACGACTACAGCTATAATTCTTGAACATGTATGGCTTACTCTTTAGTGTGGTCAATATCACTTCATGGGCCTACTGAGGTACTGGTAGAAAGACTGAGGCCAATGTTGATCAAGTATAATGTTTCTGCCTACTTCTGTGGTCATGAACATGACATGCAACATATTCGTGAATGGAATGGTACTGTGGAGTACTTCATAAGTGGAGCAGGCCATGGAATAAGATGTTCAGCAGATAATATTGTGAGTGAAGCTGATTACATAACTCGTATAGCTACACAGATTTTAGTCTCTGTAAAAAGCCACTACAAAACTTGATAGGAAAAACAGTTGGTGTCTAGCTATATACACTGAAATAAATTATTTATAAGGTATCTATGTAATAATTCACTCATATAGCTGGCAATACAACACCGTTATAATACGCCATAATATTATGTGTACTTCATAGGACAACATTCCGCCTGCTTCACTCAAGTATCACTTTGGAAACATAGATTTAGACAGCAGAATTGGAGCCTTTAATTGGGTATCCATCAGTCCTACATCCATGAATGTGTCATTTGTTGATCAGACTGGTAAATATGTATGGCAAATAAGTGTACACTTAATTATACAGAATGTTACACATTCTGTAGGATATCCAATATATTTCTACTCCATGGAACCAACAAGGAACGTGTGAAGACAACATGATCAGTACTGTGGTGGCCTTCAAAACTAGCTAGTTTTATCAGCATGCAATAATCTATATGTGTGTTAGATTAGTTAAAACTGTTTACACTCTTACATTTTAGTGTGTTAGATTAGTTAAAACTGTTTACACTCTTACATTTTAGTGTGTTAGATTACTGAGTTAAAACTGTTTACACTCTTACATTTTAGCTAGCTACATAGCCAGGCATAGTACTTTCACATTGCAGGCTGATTGTTTGACCATATCCATGTAGTAATAATACATAATAATATAGTTTTGATTGCCTCATGTCATCAGTGATTGAGCATCAATGGTAGCAACTGCTGCTACGTCTTGCTGCTGTTGATATCTACTTCTGTTGATAGCTGCTGCACGTGTCTATTGTTTGCTAGTGCTAGTTGCTGCTGCTAGCTGCTAGTTGCTGCATGGTGTTGCTATTGCTTGCTGCATGGTGCTAGCTGCTACACTGTTAAAAATAAAGAGTAGCCACCACTCTGAGAGTTCCCAGTGTAGGGAGGATTTAACACCCCATGGAGAGTAACCAACACTCTGAAGAGAATAACCATTACTCTGAAGAGTAAGTGACACCACCTTCAGAGCATGTGTTACTCCCCAGTTATATACACCTTTAGAGTAATGGTTACTCTCCATGCAGGGGTGTTAAATCCTCCCTACACTGGGAACTCCTTGAGAGTTGTGGTTACTCTTCTTTTTAACAGTGTAGTGCTTGCTGTTGCTGGTGTTTATGGCTGCTAGCTTTGTTACTTGGTGCCAGGGGCGGAGGAAGTAGTTGATATGAGGAGGGGGCTGGGCTGACCCAGAGTTATCTCTGGTTTGATAATGTGAGACCAAAAAACTGACAATAGCTTTCCACCTCACCAGCTACGCATTTATAGCTGATAAACTACATAAAAATCCTTACATAGCTCGCTACACACTCACTGCTTTAATAGAGCGACTGCTCTATTACTCGATCTTTATCACGGTTTTCAGCCCACTCCAAGAAGGATAATTTCGGTGTGATATCATTCTGAGGGGGGGGGGGGCTTTAGCCCCCTAGCCCCCCTCCCTTTCCGCCGCCTATGCTTGGTGCTAACTGTGCTGGCTGGTGTTGCTTGCAGGTGCTTGCTGCTAGCTGGTGGTGCTCTCAGATCTGGGGGTTCTTGCTGCTGCTAGCTGCATTGTGTTGGTGCGGTTGTTGTTTGCTGCTGGTGCTCGCTTCTGCTGTTGCTACAGCCAGAGACTGTTGCTTGTTGCTGCATGCTACTGCTGCACGATGTGTACTCTACAATATTAATAGACTCCACCCATCATATAATAGCGCTGTTTTCTAGTAACATGGCATCTTTGTGGATTTTGGCGATTTTGTTGTACACTTGTATCTGTCGTATTCAAGCAGAAGACGGTACAATAAGGTTTTTAGTTCTTGGAGACTGGGGTGGCAAGCCAAAAAAGCCCTACTACACCAAGTCGGAAGATGATATCGCAGAACAGATGGGAAAGGTCGCTTCTGGAATTAATGCAAACTTCACTATAGTTGTCGGGGATAACTTTTATGAAGACGGAGTTACGGATGTAGACGATCCAAGGTTTAAAGAAACCTTTGAGGTAAAGGGTCAAGTCCTTGACGGCTATGTTTGGCGGCGTCCGCCAAGTAAAAAGCGGGCGCCGTCAGACCATAATGGGTATATTTAGTTACACCCATTGTAGCTAGCTACATACGTATCCATGCTTTAGCAATCATTACACTTTTTGTGTTGTCACCATAGGATGTGTTCACAGCCAAATCACTTCAGTCAAGATGGTACGCAGTAGCTGGTAATCACGACTATCATGGAAATGTTTCAGCACAAGTGGCATACACAGAGAAATCAACTCGATGGTACATGCCAAACTATTACTATACTGAGGTAACAAATGTTTGGCTTTACAGCCTTAGATTTCCATAGTTTGTACTTATCATAGACTTTTTCAATTCCTGGTACTGATGCTGAAATACAATTTGTATTTATTGACACTATAATCCTTTGTGGTCCAACTGATCCAATTAAAAGATGGTTGCCACCAAGTGGTCCTGCCTCACTGAATGCTGCTGAGGACCAGTGGGAGTGGATTGAGAAGACCTTATCAACATCAGCTGCAGAGTGGCTGTTTGTGGTAGGCCATTATCCTGGTACGTATGTGTCTAGATGAAGAAAATTAATTTACAGTGAAACCTCAGTTATTCGAATCCCTTGCATGGGACTAAGGGTGGTCCATAAGATAAGTCTGAAAAGTCCATATCTCTGAAACTGTGTATAAAGAACATTTTTTAAAAATATTAGTATTATCAAATACCCAAATAGTTACTACTCTAATAGAGCAGTCATTTCCATAGTTCGAGAATCTGGATGAGTATAGGGTCTGGATAACTGAGGTTCCACTGTAGTTAGAAATGTCTGCACTTTAGTATTTGAAGCCTTTGTAACTTACCAAGAGCAGTGTTTAAAAATTGACTTCCTGTATGTGTATTCATACTGGGCGTAGTCTTGCATGCCAGAATTCAAACATCTGGTCACTGTTGCTCACTTTTGTCAAACCAGGAATGCAATTAGATTATATTTACATTATGGTATTGTTTGCTTTGTGCCAAGGATGATGTAGTATTTATGTCAGTCATCTGTCTGTTAGGTGAAAAGAGCTAGGTGAAGATTGCCATTGTAATGTCTTGGTGATGTACCTTGTTGAAGGTCTTCTGCCTCAATTATATAATTTTGGCATTTCACAAATACCTTCCTTTACCAGCTCTTTTGGGGGATCTGTATTAGGGGAACAAAGAACCTATAATAATTTTCATGGCTTTTAAAAACTTTTGGAAACTGTCTGCAATCTAAATTCAATCCCTTATTACACCTGAGAAGATGAATAATTGGTGTTTGTTGTGTCATAGAGTATGCTAAGTGATTTGAAAACCAGTCTTACTGGTTTTAAGCATTCGTCATATATAGCTTGCCAAGTTGAAGCTACATGCACCAAATTTTCAATTAATTCCTTACCTTTCCAGAGTATCCATACACTGATCATGGCAGCTATCTCTGGCTGATTATGATAGTGAAATTTAATGATGTATTCATGTAGTTTTGTGTTTGTGGAAAAAAATCAAACTTGCTGTCATGAGTGATAAGACTGGTTTTCCCAGTTCCAGTCACTTATAAGTCCAGCCTATATATAGCTACTACAAAGTATTCCAGCTCTGCTGTGTCCATTTTAAGAACAATCCTTGTTGCCATTTTCATCAACTACATTGATATCACTTTCTCATAGTTCCCTCCAACACATGATACTACTTCAATTGTCATGTGTTACAAGCTAGATTACTTCCTTATCATGTATTTAAGAAATACCATATAGAGGGAAACTTTGGTGAATAGCACGCTAAATTGCATTGGGCAAAATAAACTTTGGAAAATTCTAGCTTGACCTTTAAATCTGAGGTGCTATAAGTAATTGGTGGATTAAAACTTTGGCAAATTCGCTAAAGTTTTCCCCCGCCAAAGTTTCTCTCTATATATGGTAGTTGCAAAGGTATAGACATATAATATCTGTTACACACCACTCATTACTTGATACAATGCATAAATTAGATTACTCCGTTACTACAAATTAAAGCAATATGCCATGTGTATTTGACTGAATAAGAACTGTTCATGTTTCCCATGCATTTCCACCTGTCAGTTGATTCACTGTTGTGCAGAATGATTATACACAATTCCTTCTGCATTTTTTGTCTTCTTTCTAGTGTGGTCAATTGGTAGGCATGGTCCTACTGAAGGTTTGAAAGACCGACTAAGGCCAATGTTGATAAAATATAATGTCAGTGCTTATTTCTGTGGCCACGATCATGACATGCAACACATCCATGAGGATAACAGCACTGTAGAATACTTCTTATCTGGAGCTGGTCATGAAACTGAAGACTCTGATGACAATAAGGTATGATGTTAGGAGATGCTAACTTTGTAAAGGAAGTTGTAGAGTGTATGCTTGGCAATATGAACAGCTCTGTACTGAAGAGCTGCATATTCAGATTACAGTGAAGAGATTATTATCCAAACATCAATTAAATGAACAGTCCAATATCCAAACGTTTAAATGACTGTTCTATTAGAGTACTTTGTCATCAGGTGTGTACTCTATTACATTACTCTAAATGAACGAATGGCTGTTTGATTGTATAGGTATTGCATAGTGATTAACATGTGGTCATCTTATCTGGTCCCTCAGGCAAATATTCCTCCTAACGCACTCAAATTCTACTATGGAAAAAAAGACAAAGATCAGGAACATGGAGCATTTGCTTGGTTGTCAGTCAGCCCCACTGTGATGAATGTAACATTCATGAGCAGAAAAGGTGAATCATTAGAGTTAGCTAAAAATTAAAGCCATTGCTACTACCTACATACCTAGATGTTTAATTTATTGCATACTTACGTAGGTCACAACTTGTACTCTTACTCTGCAAGTTCTACCAGGAAAGTTTGAACCAAAGAGGAGTACTGCTGGATGTAAACACATGAATAATTGCATTATACTACTATTAGCAGAATGCATGCGATATCTTATGTCAAAAATTATGAAGGTACATATGTGAGCCTATAATATGTTGACCCTATTTTGGAAAATCATGCATTTTGGCACATTGGTCAATTTTCTTTTTTATAGCTACAATGAGGCACTTAGTGGTTATCTACCTTGTGTGAAAATTTTGTGATGATACATTGAAGCATTCCAAAGATATGGCCAATTTACTGTCTAATACATAACAAACTAACTTTTCATTATCAGTTTATAGAACCATATGGGGTGTCTATTATCTATGATAGAACTGTATAGCGATCAGGTGTGACAAATTGATGACAAATCACTTTGTTGACTTCTTTTCTTACAATCTAAAATAAATGAAAAGAGATCCTTGAGTTTAATCATGTATTCTTTGTGCTTTTCCTCAATTAAATCACTTGTAATATTGTCTAGACATCCTGAACATAATCTATCTATCTATATATATAAAGCTGAAAAGCTGTCTGTCTGTCTGTCTGTCTGACGGTCACGCTGCTTACTCACCAGACTTGGCGCGAATCGACATAGTCTGTGCTGATAATGAAGCGCTCATCATCCGCCTACTCTAAGATTGTTATCACGAGTTCACGCGTGCTTCCGTTCGGTCTCTACAGCGCGTAGAAGGCCAAGGTGTAGAGAAAACTTGAGCAACATTCCTTTGAAAACCACAGTACATACTGTTCAAGTGGTAGAACGCCTGACTAGCATGTAAGAGGTCGTGGGTTCAAATCCACGTGTTGACAGATTTTTTTCTTTCTACTCAGTACCTTTTTGTGAACACCTTTTTAAAACACGACTTTTAGCTCATCATATCTTGGCATGCAAAGTATGTATCGAGGCGGAACTTTAGCGAAATTAAACGCCCATCATCTGGCAACTCGAGTGTTGTTGTAGCAAATAAATACGTGCTTTTGTTCGCTCTTTATAGGGCGATGAAGGCACTGGTGTAGGGAAGGATCACTGAAAAGTTGAGCTACATTCCTGTCAAAACCACTGATAAACAACTGTGGCGATTTGTGCACCTCCCCTAACCCCAAGTTATTATAACCAGCCAGGGTTCAATCCCCGCCTAGGTCATAACTTTTTTTTTCACTTTTGGGACCTTTTTGATGCACCTTTTTGCTCTATCTGTTCCATGCAACTCTTCATCTACAAACTCTTATGATCAATTTTTCAGCACTGGCACTGAATTACCTCACATAATAGGGACTCTTATAGCACTTTTGGGACAGGGCAGACTAATTGCCAACATATTTGTAAATCTGTGTGTTGGTCCAGTGTGTTGTATTAGAGTAGGTAAAAGCTTCTTTCACCAGTATCCAGAATATCTACATCTTTGTTTTAAGCACATAGGTGTGCACTGACATGAAAAACTGTTTGTTCAGACTTACCTCAATACTACTGTAGTAATAGGCAGCTTGCATGATTGAACAAATACTACTGTGCATCTGAAAAATGATAATACTGGAACCATGCAGATCCATAGTTTACACCGAGGAACTGCATCTGACCTGGCACAACTGTTTCACTATCCTGCTTACATGCTTTCACTCTAAAGATTCATACATTACCTTAATGGTCAATTACACTGCAGGTGTTTCAAAACTGGGTTTTTGTATGGCAAGAGGTATATGTGTCACTGCAACATCAGAACTGAAAGTGCATAGGACAAGTTCTGAACTTTTGCTTGCCATGCAGTAACTATAACTGCAAATTGTGTTGACTTTAAATTATGCTCAAGTTCATTTCTCTTTGTGACAGTCGGTAAGGTAAACATCAAAATGTAGAAACTGAAACTGTACCGTGTGTACACAACCTGTATGTAACGTAGGGTATACTGTATACAATTGCCTTAGCTCACATGCAGTTTAACTAATTAGCTAGCCTTGCATGCATGCTTCACTATAAATTATTATGTACTGCATAAGGATCATGTACTTTAAAGCACTATCGACATACATGCTACACAGCAAATATAGGACACTAATATTTATGCTTGGTTCCCAATATATTAATTATTGTTGCATTAGTTCTCATGTAAAGCAGCAAAGGTTTCGTTTGTTCTATACAGCACGTTGAAGTCACTGGTAGGGAAGATGCACTGAATAATTAAACTACATTCCTGTCAAAACCATAAACAATAAACTTTAGTGTTTTGCATCATTAATGACATAAGAAAACCTCATGCTCTTTAAAAAATGTGACATCACCATGTACCCTACATAGCTACATTAGCAGTGCTGGTGTTTAATGCTTAGTCCCTCTTCGTGGCATTAAAATGTGGAGATGGTCCTGCACATAGGGCAGGTACCAATGCTAGTATGTTATAAAGTTGATTACAACATTTGTGTACATTGAAATATTCTAATACAGCAGTCAAATAGGCAGGTACCAAAACTATTACAATGCATATGGCTAGTTTAGATAGGTAAGATTGACAGGTTCTAAGATAGCAATCTATATATACTGGGTTATCTATATTATTTCCTAACAAGCAGTTGGCAACATTAATTAAGCAAGTCACTCTAATTTGTATATGGATGATCATCAAAACCAGAATTTTCTTAATTTGAAAATTTGACAGGAAATTTAGACAACCAAGACAATTTTTCCAAACCACACCAAAGTTCATACTAGGCACTTGAAACTTGCTAACTGCATGTACAGTTCATCCAGAGAAATAGCTAAATGTAGCTGTTACTCGCCTACTTTCTAGTCTATTGGTACTGGTATAAGCATACCACAAGATGATGACTTACTACACAAAACTGGTTTAGTCACAAAAAGGTTACTGTTAGTATTCAAAGTATACGAGTGATTAATTGTAATATACCCATTATAGCATTATATATACTACATAGCAAAATAAGTGTATAAAACAATATCGAAGATTAAAAAGGAACAAAAATAATACATATAAAAATGAAACACAATTATATCAAGTATGCCTTGGTTTAGGTATTGGTTTTTGCTTTGCATGAGTTTTCTGCTTGACATGTGAAGCACTGTTGGATTGTCCAACAAGAAATTTATCAACACCATCAGAAACTATAGGGCTAAGCATGGAGTATTCACCATCACCAGATTGAGTAACTTCAGACTGCATTCCATCAGTGTTATCTTCTGGGTCGCTGCTGTACGAACTGATAGCAGAACTAACAGATGTTCCATGTTCTCGTTTGAAAGTCTCATAACCTGAGGGTACATTATCTTTCTGTGGTGTAGAAAATTCCTTTACCTTCCTTAGCTGACTGTAGTTTGTTTCACCAGCACTTTCAGATATTTGGCCTTGGTAGGGTGCAGACGACGGTACAGAGTTTGAAGCAAGGTGTAACTTTCTTGGAACACTGTAGTGTTGGTCACCAGAACTACCCTGTGTTTCAGCCCACCTGCCCGGCTCATTCTGGTACACTGCAGAGGATTGCGAGGAAGGCTTTGACTGACTATATTGCTGTTGACCACTTTGATTGACTTGATCCAATCGGCTATACTCACTTTGATCAGCAGCAGATGACTCCGTGCCAAGTTGCAACTTGTGGTATTCACTATGGCGGTTGTTTTGCTGGTTAGAGGATGAAGTATCTGGTTGAAAAGAACGTTTTAATTTGCCATACTCACCATCTTGTACAATTACTCCTTTACGAGGAAGCTCAGGTGTGTGACCAGTGTGATCTAACCTCCCATACTCATTGTCCTGATTGTTAGATTGTTGGCTAGAGTGTACTAACAACTCGTATTCTTGTGGAGAGACATTTCTTTGAGGGGCTAGTTTAGGTACGTGACCATCATGATCAAACCTACCATATTCATTCTGCTGTAAGCCTACAGGAGTTTCATATGGAGAATTCTGTAATTTTCCATATTCATTCTCTTGAGAACTAATTCTCTGAGGCAGTTCTGGCATATGACCAGCATGATCCAACTTGCCGTATTCATTTTCTTGAAAATCAATTCTCCTTTGAGGCAGTTCTGGCGTATGACTAGCATGATCCAACTTGCCGTATTCATTTTCTTGCAAACCTGTTGACTCAACAATAGTATTTGATGTTTTACGGTGACCAGAATGCTCTAATTTGCCATATTCAGATGATTGAGAAACAGTTCTCCTCTGAGGTAGTTCAGGAGTGCGACTAGAATGGTCCAACTTTCCATACTGCTGGTCTTGCTGAGCAGACACACCTGGATAACTTCTAAGCTCCTCAGAATGATCTAGCGTCCCATATTCATTTTGTTGGCTGGACTTCCTTCTCTGTGGCAGCTCAGGCGTGTATCTACTGGTGTGATCTAATCTTCCATATTGTTCAGCTCTTGATGGCATAAGCATATTACTAGGATCTTGATCTGGTGGGTACTCATACACCTCATCAATTGTGCTATCTCCTGGAGACTGTAAAGAACTATAGCTAGTTTTCCTACTAGAATTGCCACCTGAATGTTCTAGGGAAGAATAAGGTTGGGACATGACTGATGATCTGGTCCCCTTATCCATGCCATGATCCAGCATATTGTAGCCACTTTCTTCAGCAGAATTATGGTGGAAAGTTGAATCATAAGCTCCCCTATTTGACAGTGGTTGTAGACTCTTGGTCTTTTGTGCACTGTTAATGGCAGTATTTTTAGTAGCTTTAGCAGACTGTGACCTACTACTAGAGATTGGCCTTTCCTGCAAATAGAAGATAGAATTATGTAATGTATCACATGACCTCTAGTAATATTAAACTTCTTACCACTGTGTGAGTATCAATGCTAGATGGAGCTGTCAGTGGCATCTGAAAGAATGAAAAATATATTTGATATGCTTGGACACAGATGTAGTGGATTCCACAACTGTAATATCACTAAAATTACACTTTATGAAGCTCTATTCCTGTTTCACTAATATCCTTAATAAACCTTCTACAATGGTCTGGGATAAAACAGTACACAACTTTCTATTTCTAATACATGCATACCAATCTACCACTCTAATAGTACAATCACAAAATATATTATACTAACATTTAATCCATGTTTCCTTTTGGCTTCATTCAGCATGGCAGTGATACCATGCATTATTTGGACATTCTGGGATGTGGTGAAAACAAATTCTCCAGCTCCAGTTGGACTATGCCTACAAGAACAAGAATGTCATCTAGGATGTGTTCATGTCTGGGATGTATGTACAGGGGCTTTATTAACACACACACACACACACACACACACACACACACACACACACACACACACACACAAACAACATAAGAATGATGATATACCCATGTAATATATAATCAAGGCATTTATTTTAGAGTAGTTGCCATTGCTGTGTAACTCCTATACTCACTTCACTGACATGTACAGTAGTAAACAAGTTTAGATTTTCAGCATAATATTATTATGTACAATACATTTTCACTAGCGCTTAGTTGCCTAAAGGGAAGCAAATTCTTAGACAAGGTGCTTTTATTACACAGGTGGCCATTTAGGCAGGTCCCACTGTACAAAGTTTAAGTTATTGTTTATACAGTCCTGTACATATCTGCTGTATAAGGTACCCACACTGACTACTCGATTGTGCCAAATAAGGATGCACAGTAAAGCCTCTCTAATCCAATAACCAAATGTCCCTTATAATCGGACACTGTTTGTCCTTCACATCCCTACTATAATGTTGACAAAACTTGTGACAGTGTGTCAAAGATTAAGTGTATCCATTTATGCATTAAATATTACTAACTAGTATAATAGAAAAATCTTGTTACAATTAATGCCCACCTTCCAACCAACAGTATTAACTGGCGGACATCAGATTTGACCCAGAACTTTTTCAGATGAGTGATACCCCACTGAATCTGCTGCTGCTGACTGGTAGTGGCTAACTTCTGTCTTCTACGCAAGGTAATGCGGTCCTCATCGAGGGTCATGTCACATGGACCATAAAATGGAGTCTTATCATTTTGATGCAAATCGACTGCAAACACAACATCACCTACACCATATACAAAATATCACATATAGCTAAAGAGAGTACCAAAATGATAGTCAATTACGTACCTTACACTGTATGTATAATGTAACATTTTTGTTGGGATTACATGACAAATAAAGCACACTGAGTGTGCTGCATCAGCGTGCTGCATCAGTGTGCTGCATCAGCGTGCTGCATCAGCGTGCTGCATCAGCGTGCTGCATCAGCGTGCTGCATCAGCGTGCTGCATCAGCGTGCTGCATCAGCGTGCTGCATCAGTGTGCTGCAAGGTGCATCAGCGTGCTGCATCAGTGTGCTGCAAGGTACGTAGTCTCATGCCCAGACTTCACGTACCACATTATTGGTGACAATGCTGAAGGTTTTAGGCCCTACACAATTTTTATTTTCTGATCAATCAGACAATCCGATTCAGCAACAACATAATTTGATAGCTAGCTAGAATGATGAAGACGGCTGACTGAAACCATGGATACAGATGCATAAACAATATAACAAAGGGCCCAAAAATGTAGTGTAAGCCACCAGACCCTACTTAATGCAGTGGGTGGGATTTGGACATGAGACTAGCTGCAAGGTTGAGAGGAATATGAATTTCACTATGAAACAGAAACAGTCGTCAATGTACAAACTCAGAAACAGGCATATATCTAGGCCTAAAGAAGGATTGGGAATAGCCGAATGGCCTTCAGCTATGCATTGCTATAGTTAGTGGAATCTAAAGCAGCCAACAAGTGGGCTCTGTCTCGGATGCAATACAGAATTCTACCTATGCTACTCTTGATGCCTCAGTCATGAGTTTTTTTACACAAAAGAGTAACTAACACTTCAAGTGATACAATTAAAGTACAGTGAGTTAAGTACTATGAACACAGGAAAAAACTTTCACACAAAGAAAGCCATAACAGTGTAATAATTACATTTACCAAAGACATGACAGCTAGGCTTACAGTCTTTGTACTAATTTAATTCAATGAAAATCATTGATAGTGCCAATATGGCACTGGGCCTCTAGTTCAAATATTTGTTTCTATGTGAAACTAATAAAAATTGTTACAAAATCAGTGATGACTTGTTGCATTAAAGAAGTGTCACGGAGTTTCAGAGAAGGACTTCTACGTACTGGAGTAGGGTTTCTTGTAAGAGATGGGCCTATACTAGAGCAAGGATTTTATATCAATAGACCTTTCAAAAAGCACTGGGTAAAAATGTACATTCGGTATGTATCTTTGTGTAAGGCTTCTAATTCAGATGAGCAAAGGACTTCTACATGTAACAGTGCCTTAAATGATTCCATATAAGGTTATAAGAAATAATAAGAGGGTTTCCAGGGAACTGCTTCTACAAACTTTATCCTTTTAGCATAGAAAATACTGGTAGTGTCCCCAGCAAAGTATGAAGTGTTCCATAATATGTTTACATTATATCAAAATAAATAGAGATGTGGGCTGTACAAATTCAAACCTCACAAACACCCCTACATACATGTACTGCTTACAAGTACTCACCAAGTACTTTACTGAATATAATAGAGTTTAGTGCGGTGACCCATTCCTCCATGTTGTAAGTAGAAGGAGCATCAAAGTATCGGTAGAGCACTCCATCAGAAAAGTTCATTATAAACTGACTCTTCTTGTCTGGCTCTGGCATACGCTGGATTAGCATTACTTTACTGAGGTCAATAACTCCCTTTGGAACAGCATCTGTGACCATCGATTTCTTCTCGCTATCATAGTATTCTAATTGTTTGGTACCATCAGATTTGTACCTCAGGATGAACCACAGCTCCTTCCAGCTTTTGGGCTAAGGAAATATCAACATGCTACACACCTTATGCATTACATATGTGACGTAGTCTGGGAAAATTGGCCCTATCACCTATTTAAAAGTATCGGGAAATACTGCTTTCTAAGTATTTAGTGTATTGTAGTTCGCAAATAGTTGAAGCTACGTGTACCAAATTTTCACATATTTTACACCAGAGCTGTATAGCCACATACAGCAGATCGAGCTCCACTTAGACCCAGACTGCTAGTATGGCCCACCACTGGGCTTGGAAACAGTAGCCAGCAAAAGCAGACCGCTCAAGCCAATTTGATAGTTTATTCATGTAGCTTTGTGCTCTTAGTGAAAAATCAAATCTGCTGTCATGGCTGATAAGACCATTCTCCCAGATCCTGTCATGTATAAGCCACTTTTGATTTCACAACCTTTTACTCTGGCCTTTTGGGGGCGTACTTTTTTTTCAGCTTGGCTATTTTGGTTTATATGCTATTCCAATAAGCATACACAACCGACTCAATTATACAACAATGCAGTATAATTATGATAATGGTGGCTACTAAGAGACAGTTACTGTACATAACTGTCATACTAGCTGCGCTTGATTGGTTCATGGTTCTGCAGTTACAATACACTAGAATCAACCGGAAAATGGTTGATATCCACACATTTTTTCAAAATTCGTTTTATTAGTTCTTTGATGTCTATAGAGACTGAGGAATGTACTGGCTACGTTTCAGCTTCAAAAGCTAAGCAGTGTGGGAAATACAGTACTAGAAAGCCGGACGAGCAAATAAATTTTACTGATACAATGGCATATGGAGTTGATTCTTGGCTCACTGTGTTCGCCATGAATTTGTGAATCCATCAAGGTATAGTGCTTACAAAGTGTTACTAAAACATATTTTATAAAATGCACTTCTTGTATGTCTTCACAGTGATACTACTGTATATCAGGCATGAATAATTGTGTACGGCCATTAAAGGATTGCTGTAACCCTTTGTGGAAAGTTCATCCATCCATCATTATTACTGTAAGTCTAGTTTCTCCTTAATAAAACTGTTTTACTTGTGAAATTCACATCATTGTGAAGTACAGATAAAGTAGAATCTAAATATTGTTTAGTCCCCAGTGATCCCTGTATTTTCTACAGGATCCATTTGGCTCATGTTAAATGTATTTTTTTTTGACATAGCAAGTTCTTTTACTAGTACACATGTGTGTGTTCTATCACCCGACGAGTCATTGCCCTCCAGAACTTTAACGTCTTCAGCAAATGATCAACGACTCCAGGTTTTTGTACTATTGGAAATCCACCACGGCCAGTCCCCCTAAACCATTTGGTCACATGAGACCAGTGCAGGAGCATTGCAAACACCTTGCAAACATACGCTACACAGTTTTTCAGCCCAAAGGCATAAAATGGGCCACTGATGTTCCTCTGGTATACAAACAGTTTGACAAGGGCTGAGAAACGGAGCATATAACCACCTGCTCTACCAATTGTTTAGGAATTTCTAGTGAAAACATGGCGGACATGGGACAGATTACTGCAAAACCACCACCACACAGCAAATCTCGAATGCCTTGTGCTAAATAAATAGCACCGGAAGCATTTCGCGATACATTTCCTTCACACAAACGTACACAAAGGCCAAATCACGGGTAAAAATGCAAGCCACTGCAGCTTACCCACGCTCCTTTGGCCTTGTACTTCAAGTGTCCTTTCAATACAGCATCCATTTCCTTCTGGCTGCTGAACTTCTGTCACCATAGGTACTTGCAAACAAAGCGCTTCACTTTCAAGGTCACCTCTTCCCGAGCCTCCATAATAGGTAAGCGCACAAAAATAAATTGCTAGGCGAAAAAGTAATTAAATCGTAGCGCTCTGTTCTTAAAATGGCGTAGAAGATCAAGGTTTGGCTATTCGGGGAGATCAACAATCGGAAAATATTGTTTCAATGCACAGACCCTAACGTAGTTGTTAAGCCTACTGATACAACTGGAAAGAGTGACCAATTGTTTCTCTATAAAGCGGGTGAAATAGAATGTCGAAACCGCTTCACACGAGCTTTATCACACTTCAAGACGCCTCGTCTTCATCCAGGGTAAGTGAGTTGTGTTTTTTACACTCTTTTGTGCGCCCAAAGTAATTTCAAGTAGATAAGTCAATTTATGAAACGCCATTGGTCTCAAATTACAGGGATTCAAGCCACAGTTTTTTGCGTGTTTACACGGTCAGTCACTTGGTACTACACGTATTGAGCTGTACAAGACTGAAGAGCAGGCCAAGTCACAGCAGGCTGCTCATAGAGTTATTGTCATCAAACCACACATCACAATCGGAGTGAAAAAGGAAAGGCACTCATTCACCATCGGCAACACAACCATCCTAACTCAGTCTGACGCTGATCTAAAACAGTGGCTCACTCGGATCTATCAAGCGCAACCGACTGTGAAAGGACTCTCAGACTATTCATCACAAATTTATGATGGTTAGTTGTTTATTATGGGCTGGGTCAATGTTGTCATATTGTGTTTCAATAGCATCATGTAACTGCTTCCTTTAGGATTTGATTAACACAATACTTCAGTGTTAGCATTAGTACTTGTATGTACCTTACATGTTATGGTAAACATAAAATAGTGTATTAGGACCTCACTGGTAATTGCAGGACTGTAAATTTATCGTAACTTTTGTTTATGGCCATAGATACAAGTTCATAGGTACCAGGTGATGGAAACTTTTGTTCAAAGTAGGCCTTACTGGGGATATTTTAACTATTGAATTAGTATCTGTCAGTATCATGAAGGTTTGCCATAATCTATGAATCGAAAACCTAACCTCTCATGACAACTCAGCGGTATTGGTTGGTTAGGTACTAAATATGTAGTTCTGACATGCTATTGATGAGTTTCTATACATTTCACCAAATGTTCTACAGCCTGACCAAGTAGCTGATGCCTTTAGCCAAGCATATAACTCTGTTACAGGTGTGATTTCTTCACTGTTCAATGTCACTTAGGCCTGAAACATGCCCTTTTGTCTGTTGTTGTAGTAACAATGCGTGCATCATGGACTTTCCCGTGTCCTCCTTTGTGTACATGTTCCATCCCTACTGTGATTCATGGGTAGCACGTTGTGTTTAAAGTCATGTTTTTAGCAGTAATTTTTGCAATGAGTACCTTGATTGCAGTGGCGTTTCTCGTACTGTTCTTCATTTGTATCGCTGTGTAGCTAGCAGAACATAGTTGAAAACGAAGCAGATGGCCAAGTTGCTGTTCATTAATTAATAGTTGGGGTGTGCATTCAGATTTGTATGATATACTTCTTTCCTTTGATGTGGTATCATCTGTCATAAATTGTATAAGGGTAAGGATCATAGAAAAAAATGAAGCAGGGAGGTCAGTATGTCTGCAGCTATAGTAGTGCTCCTACTTCACTCATGTGTATTGTATTCTTAAGCTTTATGACTGTATTAGGAGTTAGATGTGCTCTAGTACAGTAACAGGTGTAGGTAGCCTCCCTACTTAAATCCTTGTATCTGTTATTTCTTCAAAGACATACATGCATACAATCAAGTGTCTGCTGTCAATCTTTATAGACTGTAACACATCTACATAGCAGAAACTGATAATGGAGTAGCTTAAACACCAACAACTAAACTTTTACAAGTTGTTTGGTTTTGTGGTGGCATAAATTTAAAATACTAAATCAAATCCATGTACATGTGGTTATACATATTTACACTTGGTTTACTTATCTAGAAATTACTGATCCTAAGAATGACCTTGGTCCCTTCATGGTCACTCTACAACAGTGTGATAACTTATCATTTTATGGTCCATGTCAGTTAGAGATACAGCCCAATATTGCTGATAAGATATACAGCGTTGCTGTCTATGATATGAATCAACCACCGCGGCTTGTAATCAGGTGGCAAATAGATCACCTAAGAGGCTATGGCTCTAATGAGAGTGTATTGAAGATACAAACTGGACGGTGAGATAACTATCGGAACATCTTGTAGTGTATGTTGTACGTATTAAAGTTTGTGTGTGCGTGCGTGTGTGTGTGTGTGATGTAATGTAGCATGCGTGTGTAGTGTGCAGTGTAGTATAGTGCGGGGAACAGTGTACAGAATGTGCCTGGACAGTTGCAACAAGGGATGTAATGCATTAGATTATTTCTGAAGTATTTTACGTAACTAATAAAAGTTTCCCCAACACTGTCTATAACACAGTCATTGCGTGTCTGTGAACAACATCAAATATTGTAGGTGTTTGTGTAGAATGATAACAATCTTCTCATGTTTCAACAAGAACAATTATATACCTAAAGTATCTATCAATGTCTTTCATGTAAAAAAGAAAATACCTTACACACTACCTCGTTGCTGTTTAGCATCTAAATTCTATTGAGGGTCTATAGATTGTGGAGTCAAACCATTTAGAGTAGATCAATAAAATGTGGTCAGAATTTTCACAGTATAATAATATTTATCAAAGAAGCCAGTTAAATGACGCCTGCTGATGTCACTCATCTGAAAGTATGTTGTGAAGCCTACCTTTAACTCCTTACTGCTTTATGAATGTGTGTTGTGTGTAGTATCTACTAGTGTGTGTGTGTGTGTGTGCGTGCGTGTGTGCGTGCGTGTGTGTGTCTGTCTGTATCTGTGTGTGTGCTTGTCTATGTGTGTGTGTGTGTGTGTGTGTGTGTGTGTGTGTGCTTGTGTGTGTGTGTGTGTGTGTGTGTTTGTGTGTGTGTGTGTGTGTGTGTGTGTGTGTGTGTGTGTGTGTGTGTGTGTGTGTGTGTGTGTGTGTGTGTGTGTGTGTGTGTGTGTGTGTGTGTGTGTGTGTGTGTGTGTGTGTGTGTGTGTGTGTGTGTGTGTGTGTGTGTGTGTGTGTGTGTGTGTGTGTGTGTGTGTGTGTGTGTGTGTGTGTGTGTGTGTGTGTGTGTGTGTGTGTGTGTGTGTGTGTGTGTGTGTGTGTGTGTGTGTGTGTGTGTGTGTGTGTGTGTGTGTGTGTGTGTGTGTGTGTGTGTGTGTGTGTGTGTGTGTGTGTGTGTGTGTGTGTGTGTGTGTGTGTGTGTGTGTGTGTGTGTGTGTGTGTGTGTGTGTGTGTGTGTGTGTGTGTGTGTGTGTGTGTGTGTGTGTGTGTGTGTGTGTGTGTGTGTGTGTGTGTGTGTGTGTGTGTGTGTGTGTGTGTGTGTGTGTGTGTGTGTGTGTGTGTGTGTGTGTGTGTGTGTGTGTGTGTGTGTGTGTGTGTGTGTGTGTGTGTGTGTGTGTGTGTGTGTGTGTGTGTGTGTGTGTGTGTGTGTGTGTGTGTGTGTGTGTGTGTGTGTGTGTGTGTGTGTGTGTGTGTGTGTGTGTGTGTGTGTGTGTGTGTGTGTGTGTGTGTGTGTGTGTGTGTGTGTGTGTGTGTGTGTGTGTGTGTGTGTGTGTGTGTGTGTGTGTGTGTGTGTGTGTGTGTGTGTGTGTGTGTGTGTGTGTGTGTGTGTGTGTGTGTGTGTGTGTGTGTGTGTGTGTGTGTGTGTGTGTGTGTGTGTGTGTGTGTGTGTGTGTGTGTGTGTGTGTGTGTGTGTGTGTGTGTGTGTGTGTGTGTGTGTGTGTGTGTGTGTGTGTGTGTGTGTGTGTGTGTGTGTGTGTGTGTGTGTGTGTGTGTGTGTGTGTGTGTGTGTGTGTGTGTGTGTGTGTGTGTGTGTGTGTGTGTGTGTGTGTGTGTGTGTGTGTGTGTGTGTGTGTGTGTGTGTGTGTGTGTGTGTGTGTGTGTGTGTGTGTGTGTGTGTGTGTGTGTGTGTGTGTGTGTGTGTGTGTGTGTGTGTGTGTGTGTGTGTGTGTGTGTGTGTGTGTGTGTGTGTGTGTGTGTGTGTGTGTGTGTGTGTGTGTGTGTGTGTGTGTGTGTGTGTGTGTGTGTGTGTGTGTGTGTGTGTGTGTGCCTTTTACAAAACACACACGCTTGTGGTGTTTTCATACAATGCTATGTAATGCATAAAATTATTTTTCCTTTCTCAAGTCGTACTCCAACTGGAGTTGGCACGTTCATATTCCAGACATCGGATGGTCCCAGGGTACACCAAGCCATCCATTGCTGGGCAGAAGTAATCACAACCAACAATCATCCTACTGCTAGCACCTCTCCTGTAGTAGCGTCACCTCCTCGACAAGTACCGCCAATACAGGTATGTAGATATATAGTTTGTAAGTAGGTGTAAACTTGTTAAGTGTCTATGCAGCACTGATTCTTGTACTATGCGTATATGCCTCTAAAATTAATCACTTATCGTTGCCTTGTTGCCTGATCTCTTTGTATAAATCCCAAACATAGCTAAGGCGTACTTCATGACTTCATTAATAAGACTACCTCAGTAGATCTCAAAGTGGACTTCTTGACCTCATTAATTAGACCTCATTAATTAGACCACCTTATTATAGTGACCATGTCAAGGAGCTAGTAGGGATCATGCCTTTAGCCAATCACAACTTGACTATGGTATATACACTGTAAATGCTATTAGCTACATGGACAAAAAAGAGAAAAAGCGAAATGGCCTTTCAGGGTGTGCTTTTAAAACATGTCTACACACAATTTTATATTTACTGTGGTATGCGCTCTGGTAATCAAACAGTTATATGGCTTCATGTATAGTTATATGGCTTCATGTATAGCTATATGGCTTCATGTCATGGCCATACCCACTTGTTTGATTGTGCTCACTTTATTCAATAATTTACCTTTTGTAGTTCTGTAGCATTTCTGTAGTCAACTCAACTGTTCACCCAGTGTTTGTCTACCGTCACAAACATTTATAACACTCACATAGTATATACTAATTGTAAAACTGTGCTGCCATGTGCATGCAGATTCAAGTCAGAAGGAGTCCCTTCCATAATTTAATAATTTAGAGCATTTCAACATTGGATAAGCAGCTAGGAGCACTTTTCTTCTCCTTGAACCATTCGTGAGTTTTATTATTAATAAAACAAAGGCTTAAAAATTGCCACGTAGAGCTGAAGAAGATAACCAAAAGTTTCACAGTTTTTGTTTGTTAGAGAAAGAGATTTGGTTTCTGTATGGACGTGCGTGTGTCAGTGGCAAATAGAGGAGAGAAAATAGGTCAAACAAGTTGATGTTTTACTACTTCTAAAAACCAGGCGCCATGTAGCTAGCTAACTCATCTGGAATTAACTATAGACAGTATATGCTTATGAATTAACCAACTATGTATTACTACTTTACAATAGGGTAGTTTTGGATTGTGCAATAACATTATTAGCAAATTCTCGTATTTTGTAATTCATGAAATATTCGTAATTCGTTCAGTTACGTTGCTATGCACTGCTAAGGAAGCGTTTGTTAAACAAATCGTTTTTACCAACATATTACGCACAGAAGTATCTTCTAAACTGTTTTATAATGTGACTAATGTGTTTTTTCCCACAAATTCTCTCGACAAAGCCTCAAAGCTGCTCTTTATTTTCGTTCACGTACGTAAGGGATACGCCCCCTTTCAACTTGAAGCGATAGGCTATTCCTGGTAGTGTACGAGGCCTGCACCGTTGCTTTTCAGTTGCTAAACGCCTGAAAACCTCAAGGGGAAAGTGGTCCGAGGAAAGTTGCCACACCCTAATTTCAGTCTGCCGAAAAGAAACCACCTCAGAGCAAAGTTTACCTTTGTAAAAGTTTAATACAGACTTCATTTCGCTATTACTTCCTACGTAAAAGCTGCTTTTACCATTATTAAACGATTTTGCTCATGTGGGTGCGTGCGGACAAGCATAGGTGGATAGGTACACACACACACTTTTATGAAGGCAATTTCGGTGGGCCGGGCGCAGGCCCATGGCCGGCTGTGGGTGCGCGCCTGGTTTAAAAATTTGTCCCTCAAGTGGACATTTGATTGTATCTATGATTACAATAAATACAAGAGTGTCTACTAGTAAAGTAGAACCCTTTCCAAAAATTTAAACACAAAGTCCTCCCACACCAAGTGAGGGTGATGATATTCCACTGAAGATCACACTTCATTACCTTATCATTTCTTTTATACAAACACTTTCAACATTCAATTGTGGGTTTTAATTCTTCTGCATACACACTACTATGAGCCTTATCTGAAATTACATTACAGATATAAAATGGCCGCTGTAGTGTGGGGACGTTTGTAAAATTTGTATGGGTGACTATGGGGAGAAAATTTTTGGATGGTAACATAGCCAAGACGGAATATATCGAGGTCTAACCAGCAGGTACGGTGATAGATAGCTGAAAGAATAGGAATCTAGCGTTGTTTTGAAAATCAACCAAAAATCGCTTTTACGTACTTAATGTAACGTCTTACAGCCATACCTGCTAGTTAGAGTTCAGAGTCTTCCTTCTTGGCTGAGATATTGTTGTTCCAAAATTTTCTTCCCATAGTCGCCCATACAAATTTTACGAACGTCCCCACACTACAGCGGCCATTTTTATGTCTGGGATGTAATTTCGGATAAGGCTCATTCATACAGTATGGTGGTACCGTATAGTAGGGTCCCCCAAAACAAAATGATGTCCCACAAAATGCTGTCAATAATAATCATCATAGAAGTATTTTGTGTGACGAAAAGCACAGAAATTTTAACATTTCTAAAGTCTAATCTGCCATTTAAAAAAAAACAAAACAGAAAACCTGCCTTATTATTGAGTTTTAAAGTATTGCCAAACTCCAAGTCTTAGTCTGCTTGCCAGACCACAGTCATAAGGCTAGAGGCTAACGATGCATCATACAGCCACCATTTTACTGTACGCCACAGTACTTATCTCACGTCTAGCACATATCTTGGAGTTCCGACAAGTTTCTGCCCTATGTGCCTTGCTCTTCAATCGAGTTGGTTGCCATCTTCATCATGCAATGAAGCCATATTGAAGCATTAATTTCCATATCAATACTTTCCCTGAGCAGTGTATTTAGATCCCACAAAGTTACTTGAAGTGCTTACTATAATGCAATACCTGCTGCTGCATGACAGGTTTGCAACTGAAGACAAAGTGCGGCCACGACATAGTAAAGCTCTACAGTATATCATATATTATGTCACAATATGAACACATATCATCATATATGTACCACTTTAACATGGCAAAGGCACCGCGTATATTACCCGGGCAACATACGAGCTAAAGCAATATACATTTAATTAATACATTTGATGTATTTTATACACACAGTCCGTAACCATAGGGATTGAATGCACTAGGGTGTAGGTGACCTCCCTTTTTTTTTTCTATGATCCCTAATTGAATTTTAAAAATTCCTAATTTTCCTATTACTTGTTTTTTTTTTTGTAACATTATGAACCAACTCTTACCACATCAAAAAAAAAGGGTGGTGTCAGAGTTAATGTTTTTGTCTGAACATGTGCCACAGCTATCAATAAATTAATACTGACTCGAAAGTGAAGTGGCCAGTACACTTTGCTTTTCAGCCATGTTCAGCCCATTACACAGTGGTACAAATGAAGAACAGTAGGAGAAGCACCTCTGCTAGAAATCCAGTCACCACGGAAAACACAGACGATTCCTGTTTACAAACATAGGGAAGTCATCACACTACTGTGAATCGACACCTTGGGCTGTCAGCAAAAAGAAATAGGACACAAAGGAAGACAAAAGTAAGTCCATGAAGTGTGCATTGTACATAGTATGGTATGCCAAAAGGCATGTCTTGGGATGAAGTAACGTCAAACAATGAAAAAATCAAGCCTGTAGCATTAGCCATTATTGAGTTATACTTTCCTGAAGGTATCAAGCAGGCGAGCATGTCTGGTGGTTAGTCAGAAAATTCTATTTAAAAATTCATAACAATCTATTGGAAGCATTTAGGTTCGTACTGAAGGCACTTTTGGGCTTGATTATGCATAAACAATACTGTCAAGGTACTAGGATGGTATTGTGTAGCTGTTTTTTTTTTTTTTGTTTGTTTTTTTTTTGTCCAGAAAACCCCAAACCTCTATGATCCCTAAATACAGTAGTACCGTTCTGTATTATAACTTATTGATTTTACTGTCCTTATAGCAAGGTTAGTAGGCTTAATGTAGAACAAAATGTTAAAACTGAAAAAAACTGTATCCCATAATTACTGGTGCTGTGTGTAAAGGATAATGACATATGAACAATGTCCCAATGGCTATTAGCCTATATGCTAATAAAGCCACAATCGATCATGATATACTGATGTATAAAAGAAACAGGGTAAGTGCTATGTAGTTCTTTCACCTATTGTATCAGGTTTACTTGACGTTGCTTCAGCCTGACAGGTATATTTTGGCATACTGCATTATGTACAATGCATGCTTCATGGACTTATCTGAATTTGATGACTGGATTGACTGAATTGTTTTCAGAGGTCCTTCTCGTAATAGTTTTGTAATGCTGTGTAGTGGGCTGAACACAGCTGAAAACAAAGCGTAATGACCACCTCAATATTTCAGTAATAGATTGTTGGGACACACATTCATACAATTTAAAAAAAAAAAAGAAAGTAAGCCTGACACCATTCTTTCTTCTAATGCAGGGTTCACCAGTCATAATAATTTTACTAAAAAGTAAACAAACTGACCTATTTCTGAATTAAAGATCTTATGTCCACTAGTACATACATCTTCAGGCGTAAGCGACCTCCCTTGTTTTGCTACTTTTTGTTTCTTTGATAAAATTCAATGTACTTGTTGTAGTACCATACACAACATATTAAAACATTGTATACATACTAGACCACTCCATAGCACATATTTCACCACCAATTTAGTTTAACTCAGTGTTCTGTAAACATCATGTAATTTAGTACAAATCACCATGTTTGACAAAAATGTCATGAAATAGTATAGGCAGTGTTTGTCACACTTGATGCTGTCCATGGAGTTTAATTTTAGATCAAAATTATGCATGTAAAGACCCCAACTAGAGTGTTATGCAAAAATTAAGCATAAACGGTGCTTAGCAATGTCAAGACACATGGTCATGAGCCAACAGAATCCGTACAAGTATTTAAAGTTTTAGAGGTTTACAACTCTTGGAATATTGTTTTACCTTCCAAAGCCTGTCAAGTTGTTAGGAAAAGGGAGGGTGGTTTTTGAATATTATTTCTGGACAGGAAAGCCGAAACCTTCATTATCCCTATTGCAAGTACTACCATACAGCAAATGTTGGTACATGGCTGGTTGCTCTGTTAGAATTGTGAGTATAAATGTAATGAATTTTCTCTTACATAATTGTAAAGAACTTACTGGCCCTCAACTCGCCTTAAGTATCGAGTTTTATGTGTAGTTTGTGTGCTTACTGTATGTAGTAATGATACCATTGTTCATAATAGTAGATGAGCTGTGTATTGATGACCTTTCTCTTTCTCTAAGCTTCCACCAAAGCCTAGTAGTAACCAGAATTCCATTGTACTACCTCCGAGAGATGCTAAAAAGCCAAGCAAAGTCAATGGCAATAGCAGCGGCAACATGGATCCAGTTATGCAAGAATCAACCGCTTATGAGGTACATACAAGTGTTATACTGTTGTATTAAAACATTGTATTGTTAGCAGCATTTGTAATGTATTTCCGGAGTTGGGGTTGTTGCTCTAAAAATGTAACTAGTTACATATTACTTGTTACTTTTACGTGATGTAGTGCACTGCAGTTACATATTACTTACTGAAAAAAGTAACGAGTTACATATTACTTGCTACCCTGAGGGCTGTAACTAGTAATAATATTACGTATTACATTTGCTCATTACAAACTATAAAGTAAGTCCAACCTTCTAAATACAAGCTACCAGCCTACAAGTGACACGAGTGGGTGTAGTTCAGCCACAATTACATACTTTGTTGTTGCATCTTGGCCTCAAGGTCGCTCTCTATACACTGTCATTCTTTGTCCATGCCTACAACACTATCTCCAGTCTTGTCTGGACCCAAAATGCAATCAATCACGTGCCTGGATACAATGCACCTTAAAAGGAAGTTTATGCAATGAAACCATATCAAGGCATTAATTTTCCATATCATCACCTTCCTTGAGCAGCATATTTAGAATATTCAGAGCACTTATACTCAGTAGATACTAGGCTCTAGTAGATACCCAACTTCACGATAGGTTTAAGACAACACCAATCTTGGTTTATCGAGAGAGGTGACCACACCTCTTATATTCTGTTTACTCAGTCACAATGACTGCACTCTGTTATCATTGGTCTCACTGTAGCTATTCATAATGCTAGCACAGTGAAAATATGAAATAGTGACAGGTGAGTGCTTCAAGATACTCTAATACAGCAGTCACCATAATAGAACAGTCACACGTATATAGTTGTATGCTAATAATAGTGCTATAACAAAAAACCAAACTAAAAATTATATATGAAGTAGGGATCCATGCAATAAAAAGTAGTGAAACAAGAGATGAATGATGGTATTACAGCATAGCTCAGCAGGAAAATCCCTACTTTGGGACCTTGAACAAAATGATTGTTATAACATGTCAATGTACAGATTTCCCCACTGAGCTATGCTGCAACACCATCATCTAAAATTGTAAATATAGTATAAGATTATTTATGGTTTATACACAGAGTTATGTTCAAATGATCTTATCAAAATATTCTGAGTAGTCAATTTGATATTTTACATTTGTAAAAATGATGAAAACAGAACTCTTAAGAAAGGACTATAAAATATATTACTTATATGGTACCTAAGCAAATGCCTTATTTAGTTACTTTAATACTTACTTTAGCCTCTGAGGAATCAGCCAGGCCAGAAACCAAGTTTGTATGAGCCAATGAGAAAGGTATCAAGTGCTGATGCTACTAGTAAACCCACACTAGGGGTAGGTGGGACTTATCAATCATTAAACATGACCGACCAAAAGGCATCAACGCCCGGTGGGACTTATCAATCATTAAACAGGACCGACCAAAAGGCATCAACGCCCTACGAGTCCCTTAATAGTAGCAGCCGTGAATCAGAAAAGCCATCCATGTACGAGGATATCAACAGCAAGAAAGCAAAAGTTCCAGTCACTGACTCAAGTAGTAGTTATGCTTCACTGGGAGCAAGAGATCAGAAACAAGATTCTTACATGTCTGTCACCCATCCCACTGCCACCCATTCCTAGGACTGGACATGACAATGAAATATTCTTTTTGTACATAATTATGACAGTATTATAATCAGGCAGTTTTGACTTAGAACAATATGTAGTTCGTGTGTGTGTTTTTCTTTTTATACACTATGCATTTTGGAATTCCTAAATTATATTCCATTTGTACATATACACGGTACTTTGTAATGTAGAACAGGTCTGATGTGCAAGGCCCAATTTTTGTGAAATAATGTGCACCTGTATGTAAAACACCACATAAAAGTGAAAGTGGCAAGGCTCAGTCTGCCCCCCTTCCCAGGAAAATTGAACATTTTTAGATGCTTTTTTGGCAGGGCTGTAGCTAGCACCATGTGCAGCGAGTGCTAGTTAGCTACTTGCTACCTGACAAGTGTGGATGCTATATGTGGACACTGCCAAGAAGTATCTCCATAATACTGTTTAACTCTTAAAGTTATCATTTGAGTTAATTAAGAGATAAACTGTTTCCAAAATAGTTAACAAACCCAATACTAAATGTAACATTAATTATTTTTAGAGGCGCCTAAGTTGACTTGAAGCTGTTCTGAGTAGTAAAGAACAGGTTCAACAAGTTTTTTTTCTTCTGTCACTTGCATTAAAAGAATGCATGTTCACTACTTTTGGTTTTGGCTTCATCAAGCTTGAAAGTTTTTATTTTACAACCAAAAAGTGGTGAGTTACTGGCACACCTACTCTGATGCCCTTGCTTGCTATTATATTCAACGGTTTTGATAGGGAACACTTGGCAAATGATATAGAGACAGTATTTAATTTGCTGTATATGTGACTGTTGTATTACAGTATCCTTGTTACTTTTGCCGGCTTCTTTTATTACTGAACACACAATGTTAAACCATACAATAGCTAGATATTGCCACTATTCACACAGCAAATTAGTAAGAATGGTTACCAATCCTAACATCTTAACAAGGAAAGGAACATACTCTAGTCTAGGTAGCTGCAAGTTAGGCTTGCGCCAAATATGCCAACATACTAAGCTAGCAAGCCATCGTGTTAAAACGCACAATAGGGTGATTTTTAAATTTGACTGCACCAATACACATTCCCAATAACAGGTGCAGTGGTTTGTGACCAAAAATCATAAACATGTTTGAAACTGGCTTTTTGCCTACCAACTGACTCATTTTGTTGTGAAAACAATCCGAGCAACAACTTCCAAAATTAAATAGGTATGGCCTTATTCACACTGTATTTACACAAACAAGACTGAGGTACACTCTAAATAGAGCAGTCACTTTATCAACATTTAAAGACTGATAAAACCACAGTCAGCTGTTTTGAAAACATATAGTGCAATACACTTGATTTTTATTGTTTAAAAAGAACAATTGGCTATTTCAACATGTAATTGGCTCAATGCATGGCTGGAAAAAGTCATAGTGGCTTACATATATGTACAGTACTACTACCAGGGGCATAGGGAGGGGGTTTCCAGGGGTTCAGGAACCCCCCTCTAAAATTCAGTCTTCCAAGTTTACTGTACAGCAGGACCATTTAGTGCAGCAGGACAAAATGATTGAGTAATAGCTATAGTGTATGGCACAGCACAACAATTGATAAAGCTTGCATTCATCTCTCAGGGAAGGATTTACAGAGGTAACATGAGCCCTCTTCAAAACTTGTTAAAAAGATCGATATACTCTAATAGAGCAGTCAGGTATATAGTCTAATAGAGCAGTCAGGTATATACTCTAATAGAGCAGAACATGTAAATATCCATATCCATGTTAAGGAACTTCATTAGTGAAGTTTTTCAGACATTCTAATATTAAATACAAGACCTTATACTACTATATAGCTATTGGTGTGCTGTGTTTAAACATACTAGTAGCCCATGCTATATTATAATGTTTTGATTGTAAGTCATGGCATTAATTTTGTATCAGTGGATTTATAGTTCCCAATCCAGTGAGGTAACTATCATTTACTGATTACTGTATGTATCTCTATGTGTTATGCTGTCTGTTTCCTCTAGGTAGCTTTATCTACCTTCATCCCAGGGGAACTTACATGCATTATAATTAATGTACTTTTTGCATAAAATACAGCAATTTGCTGAGTTTTGATTTATTTAAAATACTGAAAGTCTCTAAGCAGCTGGGGCTGTGCCCCCAGACCCCTGCTTCTGATAACTCAATACTACTGTTGGAACCCCCTTCAAAAAATTCTGGCTATGCCCCTGAGTACATAATATACTTATAGGTTACACATGTGAGAATACATGTAATTTCACCAATTTTCTCATACAGCAATATGTAGTGAAGCAGAAGGTCTATAATTCCTGACTGGTTTCCTTCTTGCCAGGGGCAATGGAGCAGGTTACAAGGTGAGAGGGCCAACTTCGACAATGAAATTTACTCAGTGGAATTTTAAGTATACAGAGTAGTGATTCTTGGAGGGCTGCCCCCCAGGAAAATTTTCATATGGTGAAAGGAAATTTAAAGTTTGGCTGTTCTGTTAGAGTAGCTTACAAGCATAACTACCACAACCTCTGTAGGCTCCTGCACATTTAGCTCTTTTAAAAATTCTGTGGCTGTGTAACCATACCATATATCCTAGTATACTGGTAAATAGACCAAAGCCTGCCCTACATGCTGGTGGTGGTCTGTCAAGGTGATCCTGAGTAGTGAAACAATAAAAGTGACATGGGTTTGTGGTCATAAGGTGCTATTGATACTAGTGATTGGTGCAAAGTGATAGGTTTAACAGTACAACAAACCAGTAAGGACTCTTTCTTTGTGATGAAAATCAAAACTTAGTCAGTAGCAAACTTACTAATCATGGTTTTTTCACAATATCGCTAGCATTATTAGCCCAAAAAAGCGATTAACTTCATCACTTCACTACTCAGGACCACGACTACTCCTAGACCACCACCAGCATGTAGGGCAGGCTTTGGTCTATTTGCCAGTACACTGTTTATTAGGAGATACGGTATGGTTGCACAACCAGAGAATTTTAAAAAGGGTCAAAAATGTATTGAACCTGTTGAGGCTTGCAGTATTCATGGAAGAATGTACTCCAGTGCTAGCTGCAGTAATTACTCTGATTGCATACCTGAGGACCAAAAATGAAAAGGCCTCCTATAACGGTAGGGCAACTCCATGCATTAAATAATGCACTGTGCCTTAATATGTACTTTTAAAGGTGAACAAAAACAGTCCTCTGGTGAAGTAACTGTACTGTTGGTCTGTTGTTTGATAAGATCATTTGTGTGCAAAGCAAGTAGTGACTTGTTGATTAAAATTAAACTAAAACCCACAATCATTTTTTATACACACTGTTATAAAAAGTAGTAACCTAACTATGCAGCTTTTGTGTAATTATTTTTTCCAGACTCTACAGAGCCTTTTATATGTAGTAAAATACTAATGTGAGATGCTTATGTGAAATTGTACAGTGCGCAGTGTCTGTTTGTTTAATCAATTGAGATATAGGATAAAGTTCCTAAGAAAATTGTTCACATTACACTTATAGCCTGTTTGTACATGGCATACAAAGACAGTATTTGTTTATACTAGATGTACACGTTTGGAGGGTATAGCCATAACATAGTACTTGGAAGGAGTATAGAGGAAGTTTGCCTCCATGCAGACCATGGATTTAACAACTTTACCAGTTAGGCACTGGAGGGGAACACAGAAGGCAGAGCCTGTATAATTGTCACCATTCCATTATGCATGCACTCATGGTACCTGTATAGCTATAAGACCATCTTTCAACAATGCATACAGCTATTGTAATCATCTTTTGAATCATACAGTGCATTTGACTGTACTAACTTTCAAGTTCAATACTATCAATAGTGTAACAACATTAGAGCCGAGCTGAATAATATTATAAACAGAGAAAGAGGCTTGCACAGTGCCATAACATACGGGTAACTGGTGATATGAGTTATATAAACTTCATAGTATTTTTAGTTCTGTTTACCTCAAGTAACACAGAACAGGGGAGAGTTCAAATCAAATGTTGAGCAGAGTCTTGTAGTTGAGTGTTACATGTTAAAATCTATATCAGTATTTAAGATGACAATGCAATGCAGTATTTATGTACTGTTTGTGTATTTGTCTAAAATGTGGTTACACATTATTGTGATTTTTGGGTACATGCATGTTATACTTACATATTGTATTTCTATGTGTAAATTCTGTATGAAAGTGTGCACGGATTACATCATGTATAAAACAATGTGTGCATACATGTGTGGTGCTGTAGTGTACGTCAACAATGTATGTTTGTGTGGTTGTATGTATGCATATCTACCATAATAATTATGTATGTTGTGTTGATGTAGCAAAGCAGAATGCACAGATACAAAATTTGAAGGTGGATATCTATCCTAATCCTCCTGAATTTGGCAAAAATATAACAATGGAATTGAGTGGAACAATAAGTTAGTATATATATATAGTCTTTGTGCATACACATAGCTACATACTGGGGACATTATTACAGTCAGTTGCATGTCATGACATAGCATTCTTGGTAAATGTATTATGGTGTACACTTGTTAGGCACCAGCCTATTATGCTAGCATAATTTTGTGCATAATGGGTTCCTGAAAGCATCAAGCATAATGCTAGCATAATAACTGTCACACTGTAAGCAAAAATGCGTGCCACAGAATAAGGTTGACTTACAATAATAAAACAGTCGATGCCACTTATATGGCATTAAGTAATTATCTGACACGACTGTTATTATGAGTTTACAATGCAGCCAAATTCTTAATGCACAACAAGCACTTTTTACATTTAAGTTGTTCATAAGCTACTATCCATAGAAAGCAACAAAACATTGGAATTGTGGCAAAACTTTTGAGCATAATTATGAGCATAATAGGCAAAAATTTTGAGCACTGCAGCATAGCATAATAGAAAGCATAATAGGCTAGTGCCTATGCATAGCTCTAAGCTAACAGCTAGCTTTGTATGTGCACTTACTATATAATGCCCATTATGTAGTCATCATGCATAATAAAGGACAGACAGTATGCAACTAGTTTATGTGTGCGTGCGTGTGTGTGTGTGTAATGACGGATCCGGGATGGGCCGGGCATTTGGGGCAAATGCCCCCCCCCCCCCCCCCCCCCCAACGTGGAGGAGCCAGCCATACTGTTGACTTTGAATAAAATACTAAACTTATGTCAGGCCAAGATCATATAAAACTCATGAAAATATACACATTTTACTAGAATTTATTATAAATTCACCTGAAACCAGTCAAACTACAGGGGCGGATCCAGGGGGGGGAGCTTTGGGGGCTGAAGCCCCCCCTTCATATTTAGGCTTTATTTGATCAATATGCTGAGTATTATAATGAAATTTTGTCTTAGCATAATTATATGATCACTAATAATACAAATACTCATAAAACCACCTTATAAACATTTTTCCAAGGGGGGGGTATTATCAGTGGATTTATGCTAAAGTTTATGCAACAAGGACCCGGATCAGCATTGGAGGTGTACAAGATCGAGATACTCTATAATAGGGCAGTCAGCTAACTACTCTAATAGAACATACACTGGAAGCATATAGTTGGTTCTGTTATGGAACTTTTCCAAATCTGCCTGCACCTATACATACAATGAAGTGCATTGGTCTGTTTAAAGGGCTTCATTCATCTACTTGTGTAGTTAATATGTATGACAATACTTAATTCAGGTACATAATTTCCATTGAAAATGCTCTCAGATTCAATCTTGTATTGTTCAAATTTCAAAATTTTCCACTTTCAACATTATTATTCTAATATGCACATATTCAGTGTTGTGCAATTGTGAGAGGGGTGCATCATGTACTTGGTTAGTCTGGCGTGGCCAGACCTTTTGATGTGCATGTACATGTATGTACAACCATTGTAAGCCAGGTGAGCTAACTTAGAATGACTCCAGCGTAAAAGGTCTGGCTACGCCAGACTAGTACTTGGTTGCCTGTACCTACCCAAACTTTTCCATTAGCAAAATACTTCAGAGTCAGAGAGCCATACCTATAGCTAATCTAAAGGCAGTATATAAAATATCTACAGGAAGAAAATATTATGAATTTTATGTGGAAATGTCTCCAAATTGCAGTATTTTAGCATCTATTTTTCAGAATTTTCCTGGGGGGCATGCCCCCAGACCCCCTAGTTCCAGCATGCTTCACACACCTTTACCCAAGAGATTAGTACCTTGAGTTAGCCCCCCCCTTTTATAATTCCTAGATCCGCCCCTGAACTAACTGTGAAAATGTCATCCAGCACCTTCGTTTGTACTAAGCGCCTCTAAAATTAATTATCGTGTTGATGTTGGTTAAGACATTCAGAGCCTTTTAAACAGTTTTCAAAACCATCTGCAAAAGCCAAAATGACATAAATCAACAGTGAAACACTGCTAAGAAGTGACTATTTGCTGGTTCAAAAATGCAGTAACTAACAAGAGAATCTGGCTCTCCCCAACCACCTACAACCTAGCCTGTTTGTGCCCCTCCCCTTGCCAGCTCCTGGATCCGCCCCTGGTGTGTGTGTGCGTGCGTGCGTGCGTGCGTGCGTGCGTGCGTGCGTGCGTGCGTGCGTGCGTGCGTGCGTGCGTGCGTGCGTGCGTGCGTGCGTGCGTGTGTGTTTGTGTGTGACAATGTACTTTATTTATTAATGATGTTATCTTATAATACGTATAGTGGAAAAGATAAATAGTGGTCGGGTGTATGGAGAAGCCCAATTCAACAACTTACCGCCATTGAGAGAGACATATGACTTGTGTTACGTGCTGTCATATATTGGAGTATTATGTCCACTAGCAGCAGGTAAGTCTGTCACCAAGTTATTCATGTAGCCATGCATATTGGTGTACTACAGGAGAAGCACAATACAGTGTGTCAAAGGAATTCCCACCTCATGTAATTCCGGTACAGCAATATACACCTGCACACACACGCACACGCACACGCACACGCACACGCACACGCACACGCACAGAGAAATTAAGGGGCCCAGGGCAAAGTGTTAAAGTGGGGCCCCAGAGGCAAGGAGGTTTCCATTCTGAATCACAACTTCACCCAAGCTGTAAGTTGAAGACCAAAACAAACAAAAAAAAGGTCATGACCTGCTAACAATGACAATAACTACCCCTCACCAACCATATCTCCTTATCTATAAGCTTGCTACACTGCTCCTCTGAAGAATACTGTGATTGCTCTATATTAGAGTATTTAGATCTGACTGCTCTATTAGAGTATATCAATCTTTTAAACAGGTATTCAAGGGGCCCTTCATGGGGCCTCCTGGGGCCCCTTTCAGGCTGGGGCCCGGGGAAAAATGCGCCAGTTGCCCCCCCCCCCCCCCCCCCCCCCTGTGGGCGGCCCTGCACACACACACACACACACACACAATGTACATGTACGTACGTGAACAATTACAATATCTATGTAGTTAGAAATTGTGTGTGTATGTGTGTGCATGTGTGAGTAAGTCTGTATGTCTGTGCATGCACATGTGTATGTATAATTGTGAGTGTGACTGTCCATGTATCACATGATGGGAGACATTCAGGTCTAGGCACAGTACAGTCCTTAATTTGTGGGATAATAACGTAGTTTAATGGTCTTGCCCCAGGATTTGCCAGCACCAATTCATAACATTTGAGGTGGCCCAGTGTTTTACTGGGTATGCAAGACTATATCTGGGAATTTGCATTTTGCGTATATACGACTGTGTGTGTGTACCCCTCCCCAGTGAGAGCGTGAATATGTGTGTATGTGTGTGTATCAACAAATATGACTGTTAATTAACATGATATTTTTATATGCTGCAGGGCAACTACACCTTCACTGGTACAGCAACAGATCAGATGAACAATGAATTATTCTGTCTAAAGGGTGGATGTGTGATTACTGGTTAACTATGATAAAGCATGAGATGCTACTTCAGTGTTTCATCCAATTGCAATGTTTACATTTCAATACAGAAATGTGCACTTTTATGGCAACAAAGTTGGTGTTTTAATTCATATACATGCATACATAGTCTGCTTACTAAGATAAAATATAAATAAGTAAATCACTTTTTATTATCACAACAATTCGTAGTGACAAGAGATAATTTGAGAACATCATTTTTTAAAAAGTGCCATATAAGGAGTACTGTGATTAAGCAGCAAAAATACATACTCTAAAATTATACATCACTTAGTATTGTCAAGTTTGTCTGTTGATTGTTAGTAATATTTTGTACCACTTATACTGATTAGCAAATCTATGCCCATGCACGGCCACTGCTGTTGACAATGGAAAACTTATACCAAAAAATATCAGTTATGTGAAAATAAATATGTGTGCATGTACATGAGCTATAGATAGAAAATGTACTGCACAGGAATAGACAGTACATACAAGTGTGCGTACTGTGTAACTATGATGCTACCTTACATACATATGGGAAAGGTTAATAGTGGTCAGATCATGTATAGAAGCTCAACTTTCCACCAATGTTAGAGACATATGACTTGTGTTACATGCTGTTATATATTGAAGGAGTAATATGTCCACTATATGGCGGCAGGTAAGTCAGTCACCAAGTTATTCGTATATTGTATAGCCATACATACTAGTGGGATATACATTACAAGATTTCAAAGCAATTCAATTCTGGTAAAGCAATGTATTCAACATGTGTTACTGATCCATTTACTGATTTTAAAGGCCTTATCATGCAATACATGTAAACTGGAAGGATGATGAAGATAGTATTGAGCCATCAGGTACCTGTAATATTCTGTGGTCCATCCACTAGGACAAGTATACTTAGCAGGGACAATAGAACGTTGAGTGACGTAGTACAACATTGTGATAGTGTCTTCCATGAAGATAACTATCAGTGTGTGTGTAATACTCAGCTCCATACATTCATGCTCTACATTGTGATCCACTGATTGGAGTGAGATAGTTGGGATCTAGTGAAATACTGAAAAACAAATAGGTGCATGAAATTGACCTCACTGGATCATTTTATCCAGGGTTAAAAATGCATGTACAACTAAGCGGTTAAATTAACTAACACGGGTAGTAATAAATTGTTTAGTTAAATCAACCATAGATGGTTGAATTTATCAACAGGGGTCAGTTGTTGAATCAACCAGCGTGGTTAGTTTGACTATTACATTATACTACTGCAAGGTTAAGTGACAAAACAATAGTTGATTTGACAATTGTGCAGCTGCTAAATCAACTACTATTTGGTAATTTTGTCCCAACAAGTATATTGACTAATTGTTCAGTAAGCAATGATGTCATTCCCTTAACATCATGGCCAGTGTATCCACCCCTATAAGCAATTAACTGTTGTCATTATTGTTCTCAAGAGTATTAGACATACCTTCACACTGAAGTAATCAAAAAACTTAACTTTTGGCGAAGAGGACACACCAGGGGCCAATCAAAAGTGATGCTTGGTTGTAGGGGTGGATCCAGGATTTGGCAAGAGGACACACCAGGGGCGGATCTAGGATTTCAGAAGGGGGTGCTAACATGGACATTTATATATGTGGCAAGAAAGTTGATGCAACTAGTGTGTGAAGCACACTTAGCATGCGGAGCATGCTCTATCTAGGGGGGTCTGGGGACATGCCCCCCACAGGAAAATTTTTGCAAATTTGGCCTACTGAGATTAAATTTGGTAGTGATTTTGAGTGAAAAATGATGTCACTTTGTTTATGTGATACCATTATTACCCTACAGCTTGTCAGTATAGAAATAAAGGGTGCATCCATGCAGCTAAAATTCAATCTTAGACTAACATCTTAAAGAACTAGTAGTGGAAAGTATGGGTATCAGCTGGACATGATCAAATTTAGTGTTTTGAAGTATAGCATAATTTACAGACTACACTAGCTGTCCAAACAGTAGAGAGGGTAGGTGTGAGTGAAGAGGGCAAGTATACTCACTAGTGTGTGGAGTGCATGTACACTCAACATGTATAGAATTCTCCAACTATAGGGGGCTCTGGTGGCATGCTCCCCTGGAAATTAAGGAATGGCTATCACAAGATTGAATCTAGAAGCTATTTTTAACCGAATGTGGGTACAAGATGAATAAGTTCAGTTGGAAGTAATTTTAAATAAAAACAGAACTATACAATGTTTTTGGATTTTAATAAAAATATATAATAGTGGCTTGTCAAAGAGAATAAAGAGTGTATAGCTAATTGAATGCAAAGTCATGGAGAATATTTTAAACACTGTCACAGGATTCAATATAGCCACTGTTCTGTGGTGCACATTGCTATTTCAATTTAACTTTTAAAATGATGAATCCATCCATCACCATAATTGTTTTACAACTAGTCTACAAATACAACTAACCCCTTTTAGCAAACAATGATCATGACAACATAAATGCTGCTATATCAATTAACCTTAAAGTTGAGTTTCAAGGGATTTGATAGTGCGAAGTCCAGAAGCTGCTAGATTTAGATAAATGTAGCATGGAAATGATCAAGTAAGGGAAACAAAACAGACAGCTCTCAGATATTGCAGCCTTGTGAACTTTAGAAATTCACTATTATACAAGACTATTGTTTTACTTGCAAGAGAAGCATTTCATCCCAAGAATCAAGTTTGTAGCAGAGTCTAAACTATTTGACAGAAAAGGTTGTTTTCAAAATGGGTTTTCAATTAATGATGTTTTATACAATTTAGTACATTAAAGGTATAAATCTTTTACCTAAAGTTATTGATATATGGCAGGATGTTTAGTACAATGGTGAGGGTAGCAGTGCACAGGTCTAGAAGAATAGGTTTAATTTCAGCTTACACTCTGGTAACTTCTTGAAAATTATAGTTTTAATGATGGATATTCTATTAGAGTAGTTGACTGTTCTATTAGAGTATTTCGATTTTAGTAGGTTCTAAGGTATAACTTATTCCAAAAGTATAATTTTGAACCCCTTTTAGTAATTCTTGGATAAGATTAGCTATTCCCCTTGCTCTTTTCATTACCCATACATGTGTATAAAATGCAACTGCACCTGTGCTACAGTAGGGTCCGCAACGTGAAATTTCGACCTCCGAGAATCAACTACCAAACCACCCACAAATGCTAGGCTAGGTACCACTTAGAAAACTTCAGATTGGCGTTATTTTCATTAACGTCTTGTCGTGAAAATCGGTGAATATGCTTACAAATTGCGAGATTTTTTGCTATATCTTCAAGGAAATGTCTTTTAAAGCTACAATACGCGCTCTCAACCTTTCTTACTAACTGTACTCTAAACTAAAACCATCAGTGGCTGCATTGTCTGGAGCAATTTCCAGCCGCAGCATCGCGAAAATGAAATTTCGGACTCGAAAAAAGTTTCGATGCCACTGGAGCACACAGTAGCGATGCCAAAGTAACCCTCCTAGGTCAAACTGGTCTGGCATGGGTCCAACTACTATCACACCAAATATCATCGAATTCCAAAATTGTTTGCCATCTGGCTGAGCTCGACGGCTATCAAAAATTCATCAAAAATACTGATTTCATTCACTGACGGGAACTTTTGCTAGCCATATGTGCTACTTTATTTCTCAAAAACTTACTAGACCCATAGCCAGTAGCTTTCATTCATAGGGTTGGTCTGGCAGCTCTTCTAGCGACCACAAAAACTGCCAAATGTCGATATCCACGAATTTTGCCGATGTTGACCAATTTACAATGCGTTTAAGAAATTTTACACACCAAACGTGATGCTTTGCCTCTCTAAAGTCATGCTGCATCCTTGTTTAATTATATTCGTCCATAGGGTGGCACAGGCGGCTCTCTAATCGAGGCCAAAATCCATCAAATTGCCCATCTCACCATTTGTCATCAGTTTTAGGAAGTTTTACATGTCAAATATGTTGGTTTACCTCTCTACATCCTTGCTGGACCATGCAATCACCTTCGCCTGTGTAGACAGCTTTCTTCAGTCTCTTCAAAATGCCAGAGCACACCAATTGGGCGCAACCATCAATACCAGTTAATGCTTAGCTATTTTGTTTCATTGGTTCCACGCAAGAATGACAGGAAAACCAGCAGAAATGAAATAGAGCACAAATGGAGTTAGTCTAGCTCTAAATATTGTACTCTACATGTTTATACAAATGATTACCGAAATGAAAATTCCGATTATCAAAAACCACAATCGAAATTTCCTAGAGTTCCGAAGGGTGGATATTCAAAACTAGACCATAGATAATATACCTACTGACAGTAGGTATATTATCTATGACTAGACTAACTCCAGTTGGGTTATGTAATATTTCTGCTGGATTTTTGTGGAATCAATGAAACAAAATAAGCAGTAAGTGGTGTTGATGGTTGCGCCGCGCCCAAGTATGCTCTGACATTTTCAAGAGACTGAAGAAAGGTGCCTACACAGACGAAGGTGATTGAAACGTCCAGTAAAGATGTAGAGAGGCAAACCAGCATGTTTGACTTGTAAAACTTCCTAAAACTGATGACAAATGGTGAGATGGGCAATTTGATGGATTTTGGCCTCGATAAGAGAGCTGCCATTGCCATCCTATGGACGAATATAACTAAACAAGGATGTAGCATGACTTTAGAGAAGCAAAGCATCATGTTTAGTGTGCAAAATTTCTTTAACGCATTGTAAATTGGTCGATATTCCTCACTTCTCCTCACAAATGTTTGCTATCGATCATGACTGGTAGCTAATTTAAATTGTTTGATTTTATTTTGCTAGCTATAGAATAGGATCATATACAGGCATTGCCTATATGTATCCTAAATCACTAATACTAATACTAATACTAATACTGATATTGGCAAAATTCGTGGATATCGGAATTTGGCAGTTTTTGTGGTCGCTCCAGGCTATGGGTCTAGCAAGCTTTTGAGAAGTAAACTAGCACATCTGGCTAGCAAAAGTTCCCGTCAGTGAATGAAATCGGCATTTTTGACGAATTTTTGACAGCCGTCGAGCTCAGCCAGATGGCAGACAATTTTGGGATTCGATGATATTTGGTGTGGTCGTAGTTAGATCCATGCCAGACCAGTTTGACCTGGGAGGGTTACTTTGGTATCGCTACTGTGTGTGCTCCAGTGACATCGAAACTTTTTTCGAGTCCGAAATTTCATTTTCGCGATGCTGCGGCTGGAAATTGCTCCAGACAATGCAGCCACTGATGGTTTTAGTTTAGAGTACAGTTAGTAAGAAAGGCTGAGAGCGCTTATTGTAGCTTTAAAAGACATTTCCTTGAAGATATAGCAAAAAATCTCGTAATTTGTAGGCATATTCGCCGATTTTCACGACAAGACGTTAATGAAAAATAACGCCAATCTGGAATTTTCTAAGTGGTACTGTTACTAGTGTTAGGCGCAATCTGTGAATTTGCGTAGTTTATAAATTGCGCTGCGCATTTTGTGAATTCATAAAATGCGCAACAATTTATAAATTCAGTGTTGCGCAGTTTGTGAACTACTGTAAGAGCTGCGCATTTTATGAACTGGATTCTGGCTTGTCCATTCAGCGTACCGCCTTCTTCAGTAGTGACTGGTTCAAGTGCGTATCATAGTTACTTTCAGGGAGGATAACAGGCTTCTTTTACCACCTTAACTTGATATGTTTGCTACTAGCTGAAGGGACATGGATAAAGATGCATTCTATAGCTATATTGTAGACTAACTCTCCCTCCAAGGTTCCTTTGCGTACTCTGCAGCTTGCCTAGATAAGGTGCATACTGTCCTTCTCTGTGTTGCCTTCTGCATACTACAGCATTTGTGGTAGCTAGCAGGCTCATCAATCAGCTAATATTGATGGGCACGTGTACAGTCCAGCCTACATGTTTTACTTTTTCAAGCAGTTGTCCAGCACATACAAACACTACACCAGTAATGAAATGTATATCAGCACACTGATAAGGTTTGGTGCATTGCAACTTGTGTCCAACATCGTATCTTTAATGTCCAGTTTAAATGGTACACGTACTTATAGTTTCACTCTTACATTATCCCATGCATGTAGATGTAACACAACACATAGTTACATAATGCCACCTCTGTGTGATACAGTTATTAGTGCAAACATATAATCAGGTATGCTGTGTTACATATAGTTAAGTATACTCCAGTACATGAGTGAGTTACAGCGGCACAGCTCCATTTGATGAACAGCAAGACCTAGAAAAGTTGTATCCATTTTCATCTTGCCTGGCTGTAACCACATGTCTTCTTAAACACGGTTCATGGTACCCCCTGATGAGCAACTATATATTGTACCTGACCTATGGAATTCACAAACGTGAATACACAATTTGTTTGCATAACTAGACCTCACCATGTCAGTCATATCATCATCCAAACTAATCATTCCACAAGAATGGCAGTAGTCATCCAATGATTTTAAATAAACAAACATTATCTGTTAATGCATGTGATACATCATCATAACTCATCAGTATATACAACAGACTATGAAAAGAAATTCACTGATTTACCAAGAAATCCAACTATTCACCAAGAAGGTTATTTACGTACATGTTTACTTAATGCACAAATGAGTACACATAATGTGATGATGTATATTGAAATGATTGCTGAAGTAATTAATAGGTGCATAATTATAACAATTTTTGTGGCATAGTCTAATGTATTTCAATACATTTCATTTTAAACGAAGGATTATGTAAGCTATATAGTTGAGTTTCACTCAGTGGGTAGCCTGCACAGAGTATCAAATAGTTAACTGAAACAGGTGATGTATTCATCTGAACGTGCCCCCAACAATAATTAAGCTATTACACTTTGCTTTCAGCCATGTTCAGCCAATTACACAGCATTGCATGGGAAGCTCCTCTGCAACCATTCTATTCCAGTCACTACATGCAGTAACAGAAAATACAGATAACTTCTGTTACACATGTAGGGAAGCCATTAAGTGGTGCTAGCTACCACAAATCAACACCTTCCACTGTCAGCAAAGATACATAAAGGAAGACTCAAGTAGGTCCATGATGTTCACATTATAAGTACTGCGGTATGCCAAATTAAGGTACCAAGCAATGTTGAAGAAATCAAGCCTGTAGCAGGGGGTCTGTTCCAGGTAGTTGTAAACTAAGTACCATGTGAAAAATACACACATGGTCTTACTAGGGGGTATGGCGGCATGCCCCTCCAGATTTCTTCTGAGATCACTTACTGATTGCTCCATTAGAACAAATGACTGTCTATTAGAGTGTCTCAATCTTTTTCTAAACTAATATATCAGAAAATTCAGTGATAGATGTATGGGCTCCATAAATTGATAGGTGGTTGCTATGCCTATGGGGATCACAAAGGTTTGGTCTTTTGCAAAAATATCAGCTAAAATCCAGCCTGACTTGTACTTCACAACAGTTTGGCATGATTACAAACTTGGGAACCAGTTCAGTATAGAATATTGGTATATAATTTACCATCCATCTCCACAATGTCCAGGTCTTATGACTAGTGGCTATAAATTTTTGTGATGCTTGAGAATATTATAGCATACGCAATTCACTATACTTCCATACCTCTGTAAGTATTTTCTTGTAGTCTACATGTTTATTTTCAGTTGAATGCACATGCTCTATTATGTCATAAAATTTCTCAACTGTTGCAACTACTGAAACGATTTGGTCATTCTCATTCTGTAAGTACAGAATTTTGTGAACGGCAGGAACAAACAAAACCAGTTTAGTTTCTTTCCCTTTGTTTCAGTTAGCAGGCAAATATAGGACATCTTCCAACTTCAGCTGTGGGTAGTTTAACAAAATAAACTTCTTTGTTTCAGCCAAGGTCCGACGTATTAGAAATATCCTTTCTTTCCACTCTATTCAAAACGTCTGCTATCTTCTGCACCTTCTCCTCCGTTACTGTTGTGGTGTGATTGTGATCAAGATATCTTCCTCTATAGAACCTTTCAAATAGCTCTCTGTGACCCTCTTTCGACGTATCTCCGAGTCTAACTTCATAGTGAAACTCACACCGTTCATACACTGCATGCCACGAGGAAATCTCGTGATCCAACACTTGGAACGATAGTACGGGTTATGATACAACTGTACAGTGTCGCATCTCGCCTTGCCATATGTCCGTACGACACCTGCGCAATTTATAAATTGTTGCGCATTTTATGAATTCACAAAATGCGCAGCGCAATTTATAAACTGCGCAAATCCACAGATTGCGCCTAACAGTACCTAGCCTAGCATTTGTGGGTGGTTTGGTAGTTGATTCTCGGAGGTCGAAATTTCACGTTGCGGACCCTAGCTACAGCTTCTAGAAGCTTCCTAGCTTGCTCATTGTAAAGCTTCAGCCACCCAAGCACCCCCCTAAATCCGCCCTTGCACACCAGAGTAGTAGGTACATGAAGCAGGGCAGTGGCGTATCTGCATGGACTTTCCCTATTGGTAGGGCACAGCTAGGGCCTCAGCCAGGACACTGTATAATTATATATGCTGCTAAAAGTAAGGGCATCCCATCATTTTTTTTGAGGTCTGCACAACAATCAATAATAATAATAATCCCCCACCCAGAAAATTTTTGAATTTCAACAGCTGCAATATGGCATCTGAGGCCATTTCATCAACAAAAACATGCTTTTAGATTTTTATGAAGTAGTTTATTTATAATATATATATATATTATATTTTATAATACCCTGTTCAAATTGCACAGTAACACGAACAACATTAGGGAAGCACCCTCCTGCAGGCCTAGCCTTTTGGTGCCACCCCTTCCAATTTGGATAGCTAGCTATAAGTAGGCATTCCAGCCCGATTTCTAAATTTTGGAAAAATGGGCTTTTTATATGCTCAATAGATAGAGTATTGATTGCCGATCTCAGAAATATATAGTTTGTTGTGTTGGAATTAGCTACGTTGGCATGCACAGTGCTTAAAAACTGAAAAACGGTACATTTTTTCTCCGGGCCTCCCCATACATTTTAATGGGAAAACGGCACAATTGAATCAGGAAGCCATCTAGTAATCTGGACTATCTTGAAACTGCAGTTGCTTCTAGCTGCAAGTTTGTACATGTAATGAGAGTAACTTCAGGTCTTATTGGATCTCAGCAATCTTTGTATGCTTTGTGGTGAGCAAATATGTTTCACCTACTGCACACTTCTCAATATAATGGTGTATACCCATAGGCAAGTGGCTATCTCAAGTTAGTAAAAACATCAAGTTAACAACTTATAAAAAGTAAACAACTAAAGTGGAGGTGGCACAATGATGCAACAATACCTAAGGTGGAGCTGTGGTTTCAATTATTGCATTGTCATGCCAGCTTTGAAGTGGTTTATACTTTGAGCTGATGACACAGCCATCAGAAAATTGCTCTGGAGCTGACAATCGCTAACCCGAGTGAAGTAACTACGCACTTTAAAGTAAGCACCAGTAACTACCTTCCACCCGGCAGTACGTTTTTAAAAGTTTTGAAGTATTGTACATGCATTACAAGGCTTGAATAAATTATAAGACAACACAAAACTTATCTATATGTAACGCGCACGACATCGGCGGAGGAAGTAGTTGATATGAGGGGGGCTGGGCTGACCCAGACTTATTTCTATAGTTTGGTAAGGTGAGACCAAAAGAAAAAAAAAAAAAGGTCACAACCAACTGACAAGAGCTTTCCACCGCACTACAGCTACCATTTCTAGCTGATAAACAACATAAAAATCCTTACATAGCTCGCTACACACTGACTACTTTATTAGAGTGACTGCTCTATTAGAGTATCTCGATCTTTATCACGGTTTTCAACCCCACTCCAAGAAAGATAATTTCGGTGTGATATCATTCTGAGGGGGGGCTTTAGCCCCCTAGCCCCCCCTTTCCGCCGCCTATGGCGCACGGTAAAACTAAGATTTTCATGATGATCAGCGTGTGGACAAACCCCACAGCGATTTTCATCCTCATTGGAGCTCGGACGACGGAGCAATCCCAAGTTAAACACGAGTTGTTATTTTGTGCCAGGGATCTATTGGGGAAAAAACGGAGAATTTTTAAATTAAAAAATCTCGGATACTGGAATGCCTACTATAAGCTACCGGCATAAATAATTAAATTAGAACAAGACAACACTAGTCTCGCGTAGCCAGACTCTTTTCTTTTTTTGTGTGTGTGGGGCGGGAAAGAAAAGGGTCTGGTGAACATAATATAGCATCGTCGTTGGGCTATCCCGAGATTGTGGGGATTCTACTGCGCAGCTTCCGGATTGTTGATTGGCATGAATGACGTGATTTGCTAATATTTGCGTCATTTGCATCCTGTTACTATAGCTACTACTGAAATGTCTATGGTAACAGGATGCAAATGCAGCAGATCACATCATTTGCACCAAACAACAATCCGGAAGCTGCGCAGTAGAATCCCCACAATCTTGGGATAGCTCAACGACGATGCTACTGCTGATTGCATAAATCTTTAAAAATTGCGTGACGCATACGTGTATGCGCACACAAGATTTTAAATGTTTTGTTTCACGGAACAAGATGCTTACGTTGGGAATCATAGTCCCCGACATCAGCAACCTGTTTCGTGAAACAAAATGTTTTTAAATCTTGTGTGCGCATACACGCATGCGTCACGCAATTTTTAAAGATTCGTGCAATCAGCAGTACTGCGGTTTTCCAAGTTCTTGCAATGCAAAGCGTCATGCGCTAATATTGTGTCAGTATGCGCAGTTCTTTACCTAATAAAAAAAAAGTTCTTTAACTACACCTGTAATGTTCTGAGGCTGTCGATTTGTATGCGTAGGCATGCTTGAAGTCCTGTGGGTTGGTGGCCGTCACTCAAGATCCACTGTTCCACAGCTGCGCACGTACATGCTTGTATAGCGCATGACGCTTTGCATTGCAAGAACTTGGAGGACTGCAGTACAGACGATTGCGCGATCTTTGCAACAAAAACGGGATTTACTAAGTTCACTCGATTCCATGCCACCAGAAGATCACTCTTTTCACCCTATTTCATAACCCTACAGAACTTAGACAAAAAACGGTGAACCAAAAAGGCGAAAAAAAAGGTGCAATATTGAAGGGGGATCGAACCCAGGATCCCCGTGTGATGGTCCAGTGTTCTACCGATTATGCTACCGCTGCTAGCTCCCTTGATTCCCTTCTTTTGTATCTTATAAATGTGACTAACGAAATAAGCTGTATATAGTAAGAAGAACCTAACCCTAAAGGTGAAGAAGAAACCAAAGCTGAACTCTAACCCTAACCCTAACGCTAATACTACTATATATAGACGCTTCCCCTAAAGTCTACTACTCGTGGCAACTACTGGACGCTTCCCCTAAAGTCTACTACTCGCGGCAACTACTGGACGCATTCCCTAAAGTCGACTACTTGCGGCAACTACTAGATGCGTGCCCTAAAGTCGAAGAGAGAGAGAGCAACAACTACAGTAGGAAATCTGGATGTGACATACCGGGGCATCCAATCGAGTGAACTTAGCGAATCCCCAACAAAAACCGTCAAGCGAAAACCGAAAACGTGATCCATTTGCTTTGAAAAGGTGCCGAATTACGTAACAAGCTCACGTTTCCATTGACTTCCTGTGTTGCATAGATTCCGCAATCGTCTGTATCGCGGATTGCACATCCGTGGTCACCAATTTCTATGGTGTCACGTGAAAATGGGCCAAAGAGAACGAAATTTGAATGGAATCTCACGTTTGATTGACTATATGGAACAGCCTGCCTACCTCAATCACCGAGATGAACTCATTAAATAGCTTTAAGCTAGCTTATTTAAGTCATATTTAGTTAATTGTGTGTATATATGTACCTATATTGTTTTTGTCTTGTTCAGGGCACAGCTGAAAAACAGCTTTTGCTGATGCTGTCTCCCTGTCTAAATAACATTTTGAAAAAAAGACTATTTGGTCGATTCCAAAAAAAAGTTGTGACAACGGATGTGCACCAGAACCTTTTCTTTCCCCGCCCCCACACAAAAGAAAGAAAAGGCCACCTGGCTACACGAGACTAAGACAACACTATACACCTTATGCATGATGAAACGTTACAAGGATCTATAGATATGATAATTGCAAGCTACAAGAACAATAGTCCTTATCAATATCACCAACAGCAGGTAATTTAATCAAGTGCTTAATTGGTGGGCGTTAATTAGAAGTGTCGTAAATGTTGGCTTCGTGACAGCTCAATAATTATCATTTGGGGAGTAATTTAGTATAGAATAAGTTTCACTTGTTAGATAATGCAATGATCCATGAAAAGCTGGTGATTGTGGGTTTCGTTGTCTTCAGCTTGGTAGGGCACTAGCAAAGTTTAGCTACAAAGCCCTGCTGTAGATACGCCGCAGGGGGTCTGGGGGACGTAGCCCCAAGAAGCTAAAGGTACTTTATATGTTTCAGAACTGAAATTTTGATGTAGAGCAGCTATATGCACAAATATCTAATAGTAATAAATGATGCTAGCCAGTGTTGGGCAAGTTACTTTGTAAAAGTAACTAGTAACATATTACATATTACTTGCAACTGAACTATTTAGTTACAGTTACATATTACCCATAAAATAAAGTAACTATAATAATATTACATATTATATTACTTTGTGTCCACAGCCTTAAGCTGTCACGTGTGAAACTACCACTTTATCACGTGGCATGATTGCGTTGTTGGACAATGTGCAAATCTTGGTTATAAGTAAGAAGCTGGTGAATAAGCTTCATTCAGTAGGCTTCATTACTTCATTGTGGCTAGGCGTTACTCAGAGGATAACTAACGAAATTAGTAACTTCGTTACTTGTAGTAATAATATTATGTAATATTAGACTCGTTACAGTAACTATATTACTTAGGTAACGCGTTACATTTTTAAGTAATATTGAGTTATATTACCTGTTTTTATAATGTATTTCGTTATATTACTTAGTTACCACAAAAGTAATAATATTATGTAACGCGTTACTTATGTAATGCATTACTCCCAACACTGATGCTAGCTAGGTGGTATGCTAGCTAGGTGGTCAAGAGCTGTAGAGATCACGATCAGTGACAGTCATAGTTCAGTTATATGAGGCAATTGTCATATGACATACAGAGGACCATGTACTTTATCTGCACAATTCATAGCAGGTTATTAGTGGTTAAATAAAAATAAAAAGGATGGTGCTGCAGATACCAGTTTTCTTATATACTTAACAATTCTTAATGTTACATGCGGTGACTGTTCTATTAGAGTATTTGACTGACTGCTCTATTACAGTATCTTGATCTTGCTTGAAGTTTTTTTTGGAGGGGGCACATGCCCCCTATGCCTACCCCCTCCCCTTGATTCCGCCACTGGGTTGTTAAATTATTAATACAAAATGGTAGACTGCCATTTTAGTATCACGATCAATACTAAAGCCACTATTCACAATACTGAATAGCTCACGATACTTACAAATAAGGCAATCGTAGCTGGTGCTACATAGTGTATTGCTCAGTATTCCTGCTGGAAGTCTTTAAAGGTAGCATCAAACTAGCCACTGTCATCCTTGTTTACAGTATATAACAGTTATTGTAACACATGCTTTGAGGTTATGTTATGGTGTTCACACCTCTTTGCAGGGGTAACCAGTATGACTTACAAGGATTTGTAGCCTAGTACTGGGCAGGGTACTGGGATTTTTAATGACATTAATGTATAGGCATGGTATCATGATAGTTAATAACAAAATATCACGATATCGATACTTTCAAAATATCGCAATATATCACTAAAACGATAATATCGCTCAGCCCTACAAAATGGTAACCTTAAAAAGTAAAATACGAGTATGAAATGAAACTGTGTGTTATGGTTCTATTTCATAGCTAGACTACTTGTGATTATATACTTTCATTGATAGATCAAATTGATTGCAGGTAAAACCACCCAAGGTTAGAGGGTCATTTCCACTATAGTCTTGTCAATTCAACTTTAATTTTACAGTAATTTAATCCAAACAGAAACAAACAATCAAAGTGACTTTTTACAGGTTGAATTCACCAGTGTGAAGTTGTAGTTTCAACCGTTTAGATTATTTTGACATGATTTATGATGGATTGATCTAACCATTTGATTAAAGTTAAAACAACTGGTATTATTAAAGTGAAATGGACTGAAAATATCGACAGTTATTACAATCCAAAAATTGTGTTGTTTGAATTGTAGGTAAAACAACCCATCATCAGTGGGTCATTTTCATCTGTTTGAGTTTTCAGTGTGTTAGTGAACCTAAGGTTAAAAGCAAAGTAAGGTTGACACACTAATGTCAGGTTCAGTTCTCACAATGTAAGGTTCAACAAGTTAACATAAGGTTGATACATTGACACATTAATGTCAAGCTAATCACAACATAAGGTTCAACAAGCCAACATAAAGTTGCCATTTGCACTATATACAATGATAATATATTTTAATAAGGACGTATTTTTGAAATGAACAGCTTGCCATATACAGCTACTGCACATGAACAAAATAGTATGGTTGCAAACACTCACACGCACGCACGCACGCACGCACGCACGCACGCACGCACGCACGCACGCACGCACACACACACACACACACTAGAGTTGCACCGATAATCGGATCGGTTATCGGAAAACCCGATTATCGGCACTAAATTAGCACATCGGTATCAGATTAAATTGTACTGTATGAGCCGATACAGTATATGCACACGTGATTTACGCACGCCCGGATACATTGTAATTTGCTATTGTTCTCGATTGTTCTGTGAAAATGGCGACTAGCGAGAGAAAAATGTCTGTTATATGGAAATTCTTTTCTGTCGCTGAGGATAGCAAGTTTGCCGTGTGTGGCAAATGCCAGGTGTGTGTTGCAAGGGATGGCACCACAACGAAGTCGTTCACTACCAGTAATCTCGTGCAACATTTGCAAACTAATCATCCAGAAGTCTACAAAGAGTATTCGGAAAAAAAGGGCAAACCAAGAGCCTAAACAGCTGAAAGAAACAAGAAAAAGATCACTACACCGACAACGTTTTGTTAGTAAACTAAATATTGTATGCTTTTTCAGTTTTGTTGGTGACATATTATTTTATTACTACAGTAAATATAGTTATGATATATCGGATCGGCTAGTGACATCGGCACTAAAAGATTCTCATTTATCGGCTATCGGAACATCGGCTAATATCTTACATCGGTGCAACTCTAACACACACACACACACACACACACACACACACACACACACACACACACACACACACACACACACACACACACTCTCCCACACACACACACTGTAATCTGCTCCACCACCCCTGACAAGAAGGAAACCAGTCAAGAACTATAGACCTACTGCTTCACTACATATATAGTGTATGTGAAATTACATGTATTCTCACTTGTGTAGTATAATACACAAGCTTATAAGAGTACATGTATAATAGCAATGTGTGACTGCACTATATCATGCATTTCCCTGAGCTACTTTTACATGGTATGTTTGTAGATTTACTGGAAGTTGTCACATGAAGTAGTGATGCTTGTACCAATTGGTTTAGCATCAGTCTCATTACCAAACAACTCTGTATAAATATGGACATGTGCATTTGTACGCGAAACACCCTAATATAGCGCACACCATTACAGTCTGATTTGTATGTACTCTGCCATTATCTTTAACTTTGTATATCCACATAACCATGTTAATTAACCACAGGCTATTAACACTATTAAAGCACTATAAGTAGCAACCACTGTGTTGTACAGTGTGAGTGAGTGTGTGTGTGTGTGTGTGTGTGTGTGTGTGTGTGTGTGCGTGTGCGTGTGCATGTGCGTGTGCAAGTGGGAGTGTGTGTGTGTGTGTGTGTGTGTGTGAGTGTGTGTGTGTGTAGGTGAGGGGGCCAACTTTGACAGTGAAATTTACTCAGTGCAATTTTAAGTATATACAAAAGTGATTCTTGAAGGGCTGTCCCCAGGAAAATTTCCATATGGTGAAAACCTATTATTGATTTGAGGCTATTAAAAAGGAAATGTAAAGTTTGACTGTTCTGTTACAGTATAGCTTGCAAGCATTGTCTTATATATATATAGGCCATTTCATTTTTCATAGAAGTATTCATTAACTTGTAGGGATTCTTAATTGACAGCTGGAGTATATTTTTGTAACCAAACTACCACAACCTCAATAGGCTCCTGTACATTTAACTCTTTTTAAAAATTCTGTGGCTGTGTAACCATACCATATATCCTAGTGTACTGAAATAAACCAAAGCCTGCCCTACATGCTGGTGGTGGTCTGGGATTAATCTGTCAAGGTGATCCTATGAAACAATAAAAGTGACATGGGTTTGTGGTCATAAGGTGCTATTAATACTTGCGATTGGTGCAAAGTGATAGGTGTAACAGTACAATAAACCAGTAAGGACTCTTTCCTTGTGATGAAAATCAAAACTTAGTCAGTAGCAAACTTTAATCATGGTTTTTCACATTATCGCTATCATTATCAGCCCAAAAATGCAATTAACTTTATCGCTTCACTACTCAGGACCATGATTACTCCTAGTCCACCACCAGCACGTAGGACAGGCTTTGGTCTATTTACCAGTACACTGTTTATTAGGAGATACGGTATGGTTGCACAATCAGAGAATTTTAAAAAAGATCAAAAATGTATTGGACCTATTGAGGCTTGCAGTTTTCATGGAAGAATGTACTCCAGCGCTAGCTTCTGATTGCATACTTTAGGGCCAAAAGAAACAACCTAGAACGGTAGTGTAACTCCATTAAATAATATCACTGTGCCTCAATACATACTTTTAAAGGTGAACAAAAACCGTCCTCTGGTGAAGTAACTGTACTGTTGGTCTGTCTGTTGTTTGATAAGATTATTTGTGTACAAAACAAGTAGTGACTTGTTGATTAAATTAAACTAAAACCCACAATCATTTTGCATATACACTGGTATAAAAAGTAGTAACCGAAACTTAACTATGCAGCTTCTATGTAATAATTTTTCCCCAGACTCTACATAGCCTTTTATATGTAATAAAATACTAATGTGATATGCTGAAGTTTACTTTATATGAAATTGTGCAGTGCAGTGTCTGTTTGTTAAATTAATTGAGATACAGGACAAAGTGCCTAAAAAACTGTACACATTACACATAGCCTCTTTGTACATGGCAGTATTTGTTTATACTAGATGTGTTTGGAGGGTATAGCCGTAGCATAGTACTTGGAAGAAGTATAGAGGGCATTTGCCTCCATGCAGACCATAGATTTGTCATTTGTTTATTATCTATTATCAACTTTACCAGTTAGGTACTGGAGGGGGACCACAGAAGGCAGAGCCTGTATAATTGTCACCATTCCATTATGCATGCACTCATGGTACAATAATACTACTGTATAGCTATAGGACCATCTTTCAACAATGCATAAGCTATTGTAATCATCTTTTGAATTATATAGTGCATTTGACTGTACTAACTTTCAAGTTCAATACTATCAATAGTGCAACAACATTAGAGCTGAATAACATTATAAACAGAGAAAGAGGCTTGCACAGTGCCATTACATACGGGTAGCTGGTGATATGAGTTATATAAACTTCATAGTAACTTTAGTTCTGCTTACCTCAAGTATACATAACACAGAACAGGGGAGAGTTCAAATCAAATGCTGGGCAGAGTCTTGCAGTTGAGTGTTACATGTTAAAATCTATATAAGATGACATTGCAATGCAGTATTTATGTACCGTTTGTGTATTTGTCTAAAATGTGGTTACACATTATTTGTGATTTTTGGATACACACATGCATATTGCATTTGCTTACGTATTGTATTTCTATGTGTAAATTCTGTATGAAAGTGTGCACAGATTACATCATGTATAAAACAATGTGTGCATACAGGTGTGGTGCTGTAGTGTGTGTCAACAATGTATTTTTGTGTGGTTGTATGTATGCATATTTACCATAATAATTATGTATGTTGGCTTGATGTAGCAAAGCAGAATGCACAGATACAAAATGTGAAGGTGGATATCTATCCTATTCCTCCTGAACTTGGCAAAAATATAACGATACTATTGAGTGGAACAATACGTTAGTATATATATATATATAATAATTATACAGTCTTTGTGCATACACATACATACTGGGGACATTATTACAGTCAGTTGCATGTCATGACATAACATTCATGGTAAATGTATTATGGTGTACTCTTGTTTATACCATGAAATAAAAGATGTATATGAGCTTATGGGCTCTGGCTACTATAACATGCTCTCATCTACTGAGAAATGGCTTGAATATCCAGACTGAACAAATATGTTAATGTAAAAACACATGTATATACTTCAACCTATAATGATACATGTGTATACTAATGCAAAGTAGAATAATTTATGCATACACCTGTAGCTCTAAGCTATATGAAAATAACAGCTAGCTTTGTATGTGCACTTACTATATAACGCCCATTATGTAGTCATCATGCATAATAAAGGACAGACAGTATGCAACTAGTGTGTGTGTGTGTGTGTGTGTGTGTGTGTGTGTGTGTGTGTGTGTGTGTGTGTGTGTGTGTGTGTGTGTGTGTGTGTGTGTGTGTGTGTGTGTGTGTGTGTGTGTGTGTGTGTGTGTGTGTGTGTGTGTGTGTGTGTGTGTGACAATGTACTTTATTTATTAATGATGTTATCTTATAATACGTATAGTGGAAAAGGTAAATAGTGGTAGGATATATGGAGAAGCTCGATTCAACAACTTTCCACCATTGAGAGAGACATATGACTTGTGTTACATACTGTCATATATAGGAGTATTATGTCCACTAGTAGTAGGTAAGTCTGTCACCAAGTTATTCATGTAGCCATGCATATTGGTATACTACAGGGGATGTACAATACAATGTGTCAAAGGAAGTCCCACGTCATGCAATTCCGGTACAGCAATATACATCTACACACACACACACGCACGCACACACACACACATGTACACAAACATGTACACAAACATGTACATGTATGTACACAATTGCAATATCTATATAGTTAGAAATTGTGTGTGTATGTGTGTGTGTGTATGTGTGCGCGCGCACATGTGTATGTATATTTGTGAGTGTGACTGTCCATGTATCACATAATGGGGAACATTCAGGTCTAGACACAGTACAGTCCTTAATTTGTGGGATAGTAATGTAGTTTAATGGTCTTGCCCCAGGATTTGCCAGTACCAATTCATAGCATTTGAGGTGGCCCAGTATTTTACTGGGTATGCAAGACCATATCTGGGAATTTGCATTTTGTGTATATACGAGTGTGTGTGTGCCCCTCCCCAGTGAGAGTGTGAATGTGTGTGTGTGTGTGTCACTGCTTGAAGGTTCTTAGTTTACTTATTTGTTAAGATGCTTTACTGTAGTTGTACCCAGTTATACTGATAGTAAAATGTCAGTAACTTTAAGTATAAGGAACATAACTGTTTTACTAACTTTTAAACTCTCAGTAAAACATCAGTGAATGTGGATTTACTGAAAAACTACTAAAATAACAAACAATTAACTGTTCCATATACTGGGAATATACCACTCTAGTAAACTAAGAAACTTCAAGCAGTGTGTGTGTGTGTGTGTGTGTGTGTGTGTGTGTGTGTGTGTGTGCGTGCGTGCATGCATGTGTGTTTCAACAAATATGACTGTTAACTAACATAATATGCATATTTTTATATGCTGCAGGGCAACTACACCTTCACTGGTACAGCAACAGATCAGATGAACAATGAATTACTCTGTCTACTGGGTGGATGTGTGATTACTGGTTAACTATGATAAAGCATAAGATACTACTTCAGTGTTTCATCCAATTGCAATGTTTACATTTCAATACAGAAATGTGCACATTTATGGCAACAAAGTTGGTGCTTTAATTCATATACATGCGTACATAGTCTGCTTACTAAGATAAAATATAAATAAGTAAACCTCTTTTTATTATCACAACAATTCTTAGTGACAAGAGATAACTTGAGAACATCATTTTTTAAAAAGTGCCATATAAGGACTGAGCACTGTGCAAAAATACATACTCTAAAATTATATAGTATTGTCAAGTTTGTCTGTTGATTGTTAGTAATATTTTGTACCACGTATACTGATTAGCAAATCTATGAACCCATGCATGGCCACTGCTGTTGACAATGGAAAACTATACAAAATATATACCAAAAAATACCAGCTATGTGAAAATAAATATGTGTGCAAGTTATCTTGTAGATAGTTCAGCTACAAACAAATCACCCTGTAGAGAGATCAGCTAGAAGAAGTTACCTCGTAGAGAATTCAGCTACAAAGAAACCATCATGTAGAGAGTTCAGCTGCAAACAAATCACCTGTAGAGAGTTCAGGTACAAACAAATCTCCCTGTAGAAAGATCAGCTAGAAGAAGTTACCTTATAGAGAGTTCAGCTACAAAGAAACCATCATGTAGAGAGTTCAGCTGCAAACAAATCACCTGTAGAGAGTTCAGGTACAAACAAATCTCCCTGTAGAAAGATCAGCTAGAAGAAGTTACCTTATAGAGAGTTCAGCTACAAAGAAACCATCATGTAGAGAGTTCAGCTGCAAACAAATCACCTGTAGAGAGTTCAGGTACAAACAAATCTCCCTGTAGAGAGATCAGCTAGAAGAAGTTTTCTTGTAGAGAGTTCAGCTACAAACAAATCACCCTGTAGAAAGATCAGCTAGAAGAAGTCACCTTGTAGAGAGTTCAGTTACAAAGAAACCACAATGTAGAGAGTTCAGCTATAAACTAGTGACCTTGTAGAGACATCAGCTAGAAGAAGTTGCCTTGTAGAGAGTTCAGCTACAAAGAAACCATTCTGTAAAGAGTTCAGCTGCAAGCAAATCACCCTGTAGAGAGTTCAGCTAAAACAAATCAACCTGCAGAGAGATCAGCTACAAACAAATCACCTTATAGATAGTTCAGCTACAAACAAATTACCCTGTAGAGAGATCGGCTACAAACAAATCAACCTGCAGAGAGATCAGCTACACACAAATCAACTTGTAGAGAGATCAGCTACAAACAAATCACCCTGTAGAGAGATCAGCTAGAAACTAGACACAATGTAAGGAGTTCAGCTACAAGCAATACACCCTGTAGAGATTTCAGCTACAAACATATCAACTTGTAAAGCAATCAGCTAGAAACAAATCACCCTGAAGAGTGGTCAGCTACAAAAAAATCACCCTGTAGAGAGATCATCTAGAAACAAATCACCCTGTAAAGAGTTCAGCTACAAACAAATCAACCTGCAGAGAGATCATTTACAAACAAATCACCTTGTTAGAGAGATCAGCTACAAACAAATCACCCTGTAGAGAGATCAGCTAGAAACTAGACACAATGTAAGGAGTTTAGCTACAAGCAAATCACCCTTTAGAGAGATCAGCTGCAAATAAATCAACCTGCAGAGAGATCACCTACAAAAAAGCACCTTGTACAGAGTTCAGTTGCAAACAAATTACCCTGTAGAGAGATCAGCTAGAAGAATTCACCTTGTAGAGAGTTCAGCAACAAAGAAACCACCATGTAGAGAGTTCAGCTGCAAACAAATCACCCTGTAGAAAATTCAGTTACTGTACAAACAGATCGCCCAGTAGAAAGATGAAGTTACCTTGTAGAGAGTTCAGCTACAAAGAAACCATTTTGTAAAGAGCTCAGCTGCAAACAAATCACCTGTACAGAGTTCAGCTACAAACAAATCACCCTGTAGAGAGATCAGTTAGAAGAAGTTACCTTGTAGACAGTTCAGCTACAAACAATTCACCCTGTACAGAGATCAGTTAGAAGAAGTTTCCTTGTAGAGAGTTCAGCTGCAAACAATTCACCCTGTAGAGAGATCAGCTAGAAGAAGTCACCTTGTAGAGTGTTCACCATGTAGAGAGTTCTGTAATAAATATATGTATTATATATCCACCCCAAAAACACCTTCGCTGTAGAAAAAGGCGCGTCCAAGAAACTACAAGTACCTGTAATCCAATATAATTTAAAACAGCTCAGTTGTAGGGAAAGACTTCATGAAAGTAAAAATAACTGGTAACTTAAAGAGCTGATATCTGGAGTGGCCAAGAATCAAACTACTTATACAAATTATTTTTAATCCGTGCAAAAACACCTAGCATTGGCTGTAAAAAAAAGTGCACCCATGAAAGTAACTGGCAATTGAAATAGCTGATATCTGAAGCGGCCAAGAATGAATGCTGATATACAACTAATTGGAATTAACAAAAAGTTTAACATTGAACCTTTATCTTTCAGCTGTGTTTTACATTCACTCTTGCTGCATCATAAATTGATTTCTTTTAACTCTAATTGGCTGGTAATTTGGCCCCCCTTTTTTTGCTCTATACACTGAATATTAAAAAAAGCGGCCAAATTACCAGCCAATTAGAGTTAAAAGAAATCAATTTATGATGCAGCAAGAGTGAATGTAGAACACAGCTGAAAGATAAAGGTTCAATGTTAAACTTTTTGTTAATTCCAATTGGTTGTATATCAGCATTCATTCTTGGCCGCTTCAGATATCAGCTATTTCAATTGCCAGTTACTTTCATGGGTGCACTTTTTTTTACAGCCAATGCTAGGTGTTTTTGCACGGATTAAAAATAATTTGTATAAGTAGTTTGATTCTTGGCCACTCCAGATATCAGCTCTTTAAGTTACCAGTTATTTTTACTTTCATGAAGTCTTTCCCTACAACTGAGCTGTTTTAAATTATATTGGATTACAGGTACTTGTAGTTTCTTGGACACGCCTTTTTTTACAGCGAAGGTGGTTTTGGGGTGGATATCACTCATTTTTGTTATAGTGATAGTCTCACTGGTGGAACAACAAAATTGTTAAAATGGTAACATTTAGATGACTGATATTTGGAATAGTATTATTATCTTGGAGAGTCAAACATGTGTACCTGTCATTGTGTTTGACAAAGGCATGCACATTACAGACACTGTTCACTGTGTAAATTTGGAAGTACAAATTTACAGTGTAGAATAGACAGACTGTTCTATTAGAGTATAGATCTATGTTTACTGTGGCATTCATTTACTATTAACAAAATTTTACAATATCTCATCTGTGGTAAATGCTTTAGATTATGCTCATACTTAGCAAGTGCCTAATTAGTTCACAATTACTACACAGCTGGCCATTGACTGTTCTATTAGAGTATATTTATCTTTTTTTAATAATATTATTTACAAAATATATCTGTGGTAAATACTTCAGGCATCTTATGCTCAAACTTAAGCATTAACTGGGTGCCTAATAAATTACTACACAGCTAGCTATGCATAATTTTGACTGAATTCATAATACAGACAATTTATTGCACAAGCACTGATGGATGGTAATAAGACGCAATGCTTACCAGCAGCTATAGTGATCTTACTTAGTTCACTGCAGCTATATACACATAAGTCTCAGATTACATTTCAAGTGTTTGTGTGTTGTGGCACTGTAGGGAAACACTATGCATCTCTTTGTCTCAATAACTGCATCATCATCATAATTTAGATCAACTGTTGTAACTGGATTGACAAGGTGTACAGATTTTCTAGTCATATAGAATCAATAAAGAGGGATCAGTAAAGAGGATGGAGGGAAACCAACAAGACATCTGATAACTGAACAATAATTATAGGAGGAACAGTCAAAATGCACTTAAATAAAACATCTCAATTAATATTCAAAACTCTTTGCTGATACTATAACCATAAACTCTGCTCTGGCAATTATCTTATCATTGTGTAGAACATTATATAATTTGATTCTTAGTGTGTAGCTAGAGCCTTAGGCCTCATAGTGCATGGAATAGCAATTTATACTGGCAGATAAAAGAATACCTTGTATACGCAACCTGAAAGCTAAATACATCAGTATAGCCATTATTATCAAGAGTCCATGTAAGCATATAACAAGAGTTCATTTTAATATGGGACTCAGGTGCGGATCCAGGAGCTGGCAAGGGGAGGGGCACAAACAGGCTAAGTTGTAGGTGGTTGGGGAGAGCCAGATTCTCTTGTTAATTGCTACATTTTTGAAACAGCAAATAATTACCTCTTAGCAGTGTCTCACTGTTGATTTTTATCATTTTGGCCTTTGCAGATGGTTGTGAAGTCTTAAAAGCTGTTTAAAAGGCTCTGGGTGTCCTAAGCAACATCAATACGATAATTAACTGTAGAGGCGCTTAGTATGTACAAAGGTGCTGAATGACAATTTCACAGCTATTTTGACTTTGGTTCACCTTGGTTTCAGGTCAATTTGCAATAAATGCTAGTAAAATGTGCATATTTTCATGAGTTGTTTAAACTGATCTTGGCTTGACATATTAAAGGTTTAGTATTTTAATCAGACTCAGAAGTGTGGTTGGTTTCTCTGCAAGGTGAGAATGGGGGGGGGGGGGGGGGGGGCATTTGCCCCAAATGCCCCATCCTGAATCCGCCATTGGGACTCTAACCATCTTTTGGACAATGTAAATATAGGGCATCAGAGCCAGTACAGTAGATACAACCAGTGCATTAAGATCCTAGCCTTTTTGGCTGGAATTAAACTTTCAAACTTGATGAAGCGAATTTGGTCACTGAAGGACTAAAAGTTGCAGTATACTTAATTAAAATTTTCTGAGGGAGTATGCCCCAGAGACCCAGACTATATAGACCAGTTGACTTAGTCTTAGCTACCACTTTCACCTTACTCTGGCGCCCCTGATGTATCAGTAACATATAATAGAGTAGCTATAAAAAAAGCTAGGCGGGCATTTGCCCTACCATCACGCGTTCTATGCTACCATACATATGCATCATCACAAAAAAAATAGCAGCACACAAACAATCCTATATGGCTAGGCTATAATACACACTTACCGCATTGCTGTGCTATGACTAAGGACAAGTACCACACAAGACTGACAATTATCACGTAATCTATTTAGGTGAAGTCCCTTGGAATGTCCCAAGCGGACACACGTGATAGGCGGTTTTAATTAAAATTATCGTTAAAATTGAACTAATGTTGTTTAAAATGGCAGTCCAAGAAGGAGAGTGAGAGAGAAGTAACGACACTACATTAAGTCTTATTGTAACTGGATTTCATTTCATGGTGAGGTGTACTTTAATGCAGAGGCCGTACACCGTTGCTGAAGTATGGAAAGAATAAGAGTCTGGAGTGGAGGCATAGATAATACACTCCTAATAACCTCCACCATAGATAATACACATGGGAGTGTACTCCTAATACTCCTAATAACCTCCACCATAGATAATACACATGGGAGTGTACACTGTTAAAACAGTTGGTTGCATATCACACCAAACTGCAGATGATATGCTTCCTCACACCGAGCATTCCATTTGTTGTGTGCATTACTGACCATTCTACCCATAGTACGTAATGCACACTGTATTCCCAGTATGATCTACATCCATAATGCATTACTATAACCATTCTAGCCATTGTATGTAATGCAGACTGTTTTTTTGGTATGATTAACATCCATTTACAATTACAAATACATATTTCAAAACATTGCTAATTATATTTATTGTTCTAGGTTTCGACACTGCATATCTGAACATCTAAGATGAACGACATCCATGGGAACTGCATACGGCTATCACTATCTTCTATTTCTGCAGTTGTTTCTATGGCATTATGGTATGCATTGTGAACAGATGAAGCCAAGAAATAATGTACTTACCATGCATGATTGAAATCTCTTTCAAAAGCAATGTATAGCTAATTCTGTCAATTATTATAGATTATGAATTTTAATGTAAGAATTGTACGGTATAATACCTGTTGTTATTGAATCAGTTGTGTCTTAATAGCATAAGACTGGTCTTATACATTTACAAATTGGTGTTCTGGGAAGAAAAAATGATTGATAAATCATAGCATTCCATAATCTTACCACGTTTGGTGGCCTGGCCATCCTGACTATATAGCAGTATTTCAATCCATGTCACTAGAACTAATTGCTGTTTGCTAGAAAGGATATGATATGTGACATGATAACACCTTTGTATTGTCCGTACCTGGTGTCACTTCATCCTGACCTGTCACTTCTGTCAACACTTTTCTGTCAGCATACCTATATAAAAACTAAAAGCCACTGCAAGTAACATAGTTACCAACCTGTTATCAGTGCTAGTATGTAAACCCCGGCCGCCGGAACTGAGAGAATGGCAGTTAATTGAACCGGCCCCCTGAGCCGCCAGCACAGGAGCCTGCGGAGCGCCTTCGTACAGTTCATGGTCGACTGCAGTATGTAGCCGCCTGCTAAAAAGTTTAGTCAAGCAAGAAATTATTATCAGTATAATGAAACAAACCGAATAGTCTGGTATGGTTCAACCCAGTTGCGGCAGCTCAGTCCAACACCGGCCTACACCATGCACCACCAGCTCCGACAACTTTAAGTACAGCCCTACTCAACAACCTCCGTTTGTGAATATTCGACTCAACGTCGTATGTCCAAACGGTTGCTAACAAATTGCAGCTGTCGATAGCATCCTCACGTGAGTGTTATAGGGATGGTGACAATTAAATAGAACACGGGATGATTCCAAGTATGTGAAATCTTATCTACTGTACGATTCCTTGTCAATGTAGAGTCACTTCACCATCACTTGAGGCGCCTACGCAAAAATAAACTGAGTCGGCTAGCTACCTGAGCTACCAGACAATCACTCGCTGCCAAGTTTGTAGCGGACTACCGCTACTATGCTACTTTTATTCCAGGTAGATATACAGTACTCATGTTGAAAGTTTGCATCATCAGATTGAGGTCACTCTGCAATTGGTAGTCACTTCCACACTGCCAGTTGATGATGGGTGATGCACTTTCAGCTGGAGTAATGAACTGTGATCATCAATATTTTTCCTTCTTGATCACCATTTTATATAGAGGTTTCAGAAGAATCTGGAAACACATGTTTACAGAAAGCCTTTACATTTAAACTCACGTCCGTCAATAGCCATGATGTTTTACAGAACTTAGGTCACTATGGATGTATAAAACATGGGGTGCTCTATTAGCATCTCGAAAACCACCACTGCAAATTGGCCACTGAACAAGTATGTCTTTAAACACTATAACATACCCATAATATTATTGTCTGAGGAGTATTGTAGCTTAATTCGGGCTGGTGGGACAAATTTCACATTTGACCGAAATCTTTTTGGCGACTAAAGCATACTTAGTCACTGACTTTTCTCAAAATATAGTGCTGGATAATCTTTGTTTATATGTTTATATATAATACTGACAAGCATCTATCAAGAGTTCATAATATTATGAACTCTTGCTTCCATCCTTCACTGTTTCTTTACACAGTCTCCGAAGTCAAGTTACAAAAATTCATACGTCTGGAAGTCTGAATCACATCTATTATTTTCACATGACTTCCAATGTTTCTTATAGATTGTCAGGGCTATTACATATGACATAAGGTTAGACATAATGGTGTCCTGTGATAATACATGTTTACGGATTCTTCTGAAACTTTTATGGATTAAAGTGAAAAACTAGTGAATTATCCTAATTGTAAGGTCCAAGGTTGTGTGTTTCTGCAACACCAAGCCAGCAACAAAACAGTTTCATATACAGCCAAGCCAACCCACGTTTTGTAGTGACAGTACAGGGTCAGGGCCCGGAGATTTTGAGTGGTCAGGGGTCACGAACACTTTTATTGATCTGATGTGATATTTCATGTGTGAAGCATGTATATGTGTGATTGAATTCATCGCTTTTACATTACATTTTGTCACTTTTGCACAAGAATTCATCATAATTGCATCGTCTGCAGTAAACTAGCCGCTTATCACAAGGTGGATCATTTTACCATAGAGAATACCACTTGAGACACTAGATACGCAAAGGCCTTCAAGTTAATTAGTTTGTTGGCGAGTGACCACACCCATCACCAATGGTTAAGCAAAAATTGCAAAGCTGTTAAAGAAGCTGTAAGAAGAATTAAAGAGTTGTTTACAACAATTGTGCTTTAACAAGATTGTCAAGCACTTGCTATAATCTTGTTTTCATGTTTACTGCAGCTGCCAATCTTGTTAAGGATGATAAAATCAATAGCAAAAGAGAATTCTGCAAAAGTGACAAACTCTATTGCAAATGGGACAAAATCAATTGTAAAAACCTGTAAATTCAATTTCGCGTCCTCCAGTAGGTTGTATTATTCATGATACAATAAATTGTGAAAGTTTAGTTATTTGAGATTTGGAAGAAATTTGCTTTACTGACCAAACTAAGATAAGGCCACTTCAACTAAATCTTTTGTTTCTCGGGCCCGACCGACCCTATATTTTTCAGCATAAAATAATTATGTTAATCACGTGATCACCTTGCAAAGAGTGATAACGCCACGAAAGAGTTGCAACTTTATCTTTAAGCTCTTAAAAAGTAAGTAACACTAAATATCTCAACATATAGCTGCCTACTCACAAGTGATACAGCAACCGTAATGTAGCTTAGCCACCGCTTGACTCGCAATATCACTCTTCAGCTAGCAAAATAGCCTATTTTTATTTTACCGACCTTTATTTGGCTGAATTTCGCCCGAGAAACAAAGATTTAGTTGAAGTGGCCTAATGGTACTACTTATAGCTGGATCCCAACCTGGCTTACTCGCTACCACGTGGTTCCAAACCCACTCTCTCCATTTTGAGATACCTTTTACTAGAACAAATCACTAATAAATTCAGCTACTACCCCAGATCTACCTGTGATTGGAATAACCTACTCATTGATACTATAGAATCTCAATCTCTGGAAACGTTTTTAGGTAACTATAATATAATTCTTATTTTGTGATTTGTAACCTCCCCGAATATATCAGTTATAACTGTACTCTTCAGTATTCATAATCATAAGTGGCTACAGCTATGGCCCTACTTTTTTCACAGAAACACTTTTAATTCAATTAAGAAGAAACCTTTTGCATATTAATAACCATATAATATGTGCGCTGTTCTATTACTTTTATACTTCCATATCTGGAGCGGCCATAGCACAGTACGGCTTTGATCTCTGGGTATGTACCATTCGCAATGTATTGCACCAACATATTGGAGTACATGTGCCATGGATAGTTCAATCAATTGTGCTCTACATAGATTATATTAGCACCTTTATATCAAACTACCAAGCTTCGTATCCTCCAGAAGAGGTATAGTGAATAAAAGTTTTGTCTTATCGTAAACTTCCTTCCCCTGTTAGCATTCTACAAAGACCACTCGCTTTGTCTAAATAAATCATTTATCGTGTCGCCGCTGGAAACCCCTTGGATAACCCCTTCCTAACCACAAATATACGCATGCCGCCGCTTAATTCAAGGTATTCTACAAACAAATTTTTATTTCAACACTTTTCAACATACTTTATTTATTTTTTATCACTAGTTCTCCAACTTAAAGTCATCGTAGAGACTAGCTACTTTCCCCAAGCCCACTAAAATAAAAACAAATTGTGGTAACATGACAAGGTAAGCAATAAATTTATTTCCACTGACCTTAACATTATACATACAGCTCCATACATTGTATTCTTCATTCTTGTGACCTAAGAACATGTCACCTGAGGAAGCTGTCAAAAGCAGAAATGCATTGTGACTAGTATTAAGTTCTTAGTTACCTGACTATTGACAATAATATTGTCAGAGTCTCCTGGAATTCTGAACAACATCAGAGTTCCATCTACCATCTTCTCTCTCACCAATCACCTCTTAACACATAACTTACTACAGCATTAAAATTAAACATTTTATTATTTACATTTTTTTTCTCTCCACCACATAAGTAGCACTATTGAAGACATGGACAGTAGTCTCCTGGATGTGTCTGCGGATTTCATCAGTGAGACCCCCAAGAAGAAGCCTATGTCCCCAAAGTCTTTTGCCAAGGACGTTGTTGAACGCCTGGCAATAGTAACACCATCAGGTAGAGTCGATGCCGCCGAATTCTTAAGTTCCAATACTATTGATTACACTCCCGGCGTTGTGTCGCTCCCTGAAGTTACTAGGAAATCTATCAATGACATCTTGAAGGAACCACTTTGGAGAGTCCTAAAGGAAAAGGCTAAATCTATAAGCAAACAAACTTTCTTAAGTGACTGCATAAAGAACAAAGCCATTCCTAAAGGAGTAACACCAAAAGTTCCTTTGAAAATCATTGACCCTCCCCAAGAACTGTCTACCAAGTGGGACGAAATATTAAACGAATGTGGAACCAGACTTACCACAGCACTGGATGACTTCCACAAAGCTGAAATAGCTCAAATAGAGCTTAAAGCGGCTAAAGTCATCCATGATGCTTCGTGTGAATTACTACCTCAGTTCATCACTGAGTTCCCTAACATAGGTGATATTCTAGAAGGCACCATCAGAGAGGTCAAACTGGATTGTGCAATTACTACCAGGAGACTGCAACGTAAACGAAGCGCCGCAGCCAATCCTGATCAATCTATAAGGAAGAAGATAAAAACTGTAAAAACAATACCATCTTGTAAGAAACCTCTTAAGAAGGTTAAACCGAAAAAGCTGTTTTCAAAAAACTTAAAAGAGAAAAAAGACTAAGTATATTCACTAGGAAACAACAAAGAAGATATGTTAAACGTATGTATATAAACAATTATAACAAACCATATAACCATGACTCTAGTACATGTATTGATGCCAATTGTATAACTTGTGCCAAGCAGTATGTTACCAACTTGTCAAGCTATACACTATCAGAGACCCAAATTTTCCTACTTGGCAAAGGGTTGAGTTTTGTCTCAACAGCAAGAAATCCTAACCATTTAGAAATATTAAGAGACCTAGATTATTTTTTCCATAAAATACGAAGACTGTCACGGCCTATAAAACATACAAACCAACATGCTATGGTACCGAAATTCCCTAAACGTAAACTTATGAAGAGAAGGTTTGACTATAATAGGGCATTTACATCATTTGCAGATTTAGAGGGAGTTCTTGGTACTGTAAAACAAGAAGTTTCAGAGTTATCTCTTGCAGATAAAGCCAAAGGGAACCTCACTTACAAGGAGCGACAAGCCCTTAAAGAGCTTAAGAATAATTCTGATATTATAATAAATAAATCTGATAAATCAACAAATGTTGTGATTCAAGACAAGTCTACTTACATAAGAGAGGGTCTTGATCATCTCAACGACTGTAATACATATTGTAAGCTAGATGGTAACCCCACAGCTAGTATTTGCATGGAGATAAACTCCGTACTTAATAACTATTACAAAAGAGGACTCCTCACTAAACAAATGGTTGAGGCTTGCTCCCCAACTAACAATGCTAGATTAGCCAGACTTTACTTTTTAAAGAAAACACACAAGAATCCATTGGGAATTCGACCCATAGTTAGTTGTTGTGACAGTCCTACGGAAAACCTATCACAATTTGTAGACTACTGGCTACAACCAATCATGAAGGCACTACCCTCATATCTTATGAATTCCACCCAATTAATCAATGAGCTTAGACAGCTTGAGGTCGAACCAAATACTATCTTAGTAACGATAGATGTAAAATCGCTCTATACATGCATTCCACACTCAGATGGAATAAAAGCATGTCTAGAAGCATTAACAGAACTTAAAGTGAGTGACCCATCTCTACCCAATCCTGAAATGTTAGCCAAATTACTTGAAATTGTTCTGACAATGAATACGTTTGAATTTAACAACACTTGTTATCAGCAATTACAAGGCGTCGCTATGGGGTCCAAATTATCACCAGCCTATGCAAATATTTTTATGGGTAGGCTGGAAAAGGATTTTCTATCCCAAGTCGCTTTTAAACCGCTGTACTACAAGCGTTATATTGACGACCTAATAATACTATGGGAACATACGGAAGATGAACTTAAGAACTTAATTTCTAATTTAAATGCATTCCACCCCACAATTAAATTTACCTATGAATACAGCCACCATAGCATCAACTATCTTGACCTCCAGATACACAAGGGACCTGATTTTTTATCTACAAAAACATTAGATGTCTCAACCTATATTAAACCTACAAATAAGCAGGCCTACATCCATGAAACATCTTTCCATCCCCAAGGTACTAGTAAAGGCGTCATTATTGGAGAAATGAAACGATTCATCAGAACTAATTCGAAACTTGACACGTTCTTGGAGTTCAAGAAAAAACATAGAATCAATCTATTAAAGAGAGGGTACTCACATAAAGTCATTCATCAGCAAATGAATAGAGTTAAGTTCTCAAATAGATCTCAAGAGCTTAAGTCACATTGCAAGGTTGGAATTTCTAACAGAATAGCCTTCATTACAAGGTTTTCTAAAGTAGCACCTAAGATTATGGGAATCATTAAAAAGTACTGGCCGAACATACAACGGACCAATTGCTTTAAAAATAATGTTATCCCATTTCCATCCCTCACATTTAGGAAAAATCGCAATCTAAGGTCTCACTTAGTCAGAGCTAAATTAAATGGAGTTGACTGTGATGAGAACTCTCCCCCTCCTATTAAAATGGAAATTAAACAGGCCTCTATTTATGGTGTATTTTAATTGAACAGATGTAACAACTGTTAGACACTACCCTTACAAACACAAAATAGTGAGATTAAACTTGTATCTTTTAATCATATGATTCTATTTTATTCACCCACTAACCTATAAATTAAATCTCGTGCACTATAAAGTACATATGGTTAACACACGCACACAATAAAACATACCTTTTTTATAATAGCAACCACTTTATTCGTCGCGCTTTTCATCATCGTTTTGATCCCAGTTGAATAATATGAAACAACGGTAGACTAGATACACGTGATTTCACCAGCCACGTGAGTATACACAGTATCTTTCCCTCAAGCCACTGACTACAATTTTTTTAAATCCACAAACTCTCATTGGCCACCCATAATATTTGCATAGTTACGCTTTGAACAACCGTTTAAGCTGCTTTATTTTGAACTAAGACTCTTACGAGACAAGCACCTTTATATCAAACTACCAAGCTTCGTATCCTCCAGAAGAGGTATAGTGAATAAAAGTTTTGTCTTATCGTAAACTTCCTTCCCCTGTTAGCATTCTACAAAGACCACTCGCTTTGTCTAAATAAATCATTTATCGTGTCGCCGCTGGAAACCCCTTGGATAACCCCTTCCTAACCACAAATATACGCACGCCGCCGCTTAATTCAAGGTATTCTACAAACAAATTTTTATTTCAACATTTTTCAACATACTTTATTTATTTTTTATCACAGTTTTTAGTTTCGTATGGTTGATGAAAGGATATCCCTCACTTAGACCTGTGTACAGAGTTGCTGTATGTTGAGTACACATTAGTTGGGCCAGTTGCCAGCATCATACATAAAGCCCGTATGGTCCAAGGTACATCCATAAAAACACTGACCACAGGTCGGGGAAACTTTGCCTCAACAAGATACCAAAACTGAAAGCTATGTATTCTATTGTTATCTCCATACTGAAATAATATTGCAAACAGTACAGTTCATACAAAGTTATACAAGAACAAGATACATCTTTTGTATCACTGTAGGGCTCAAACAAATAGTGGTTTTTACTATTCGAATATTCTTTATTCACAACTACCGAATATTTGAATATTCTTTTTCAGCATTGGTATATGGACGAGATATCAATAATCCTATTGTACAAGATGTCTCTTTAATACAATTCAGAATCAACATGATTTGATCATTTATGTCATAGATATGCTTATGTAGGATCAAGAATTCCAAGTATTTACACACTGATGTTACGTATTTCCTTTGAAACGAATATTCTCCGAATATTCAAATAATAGAATATTCGTTTGAGCCCTATATCACTGTTTCAACTGGTTGACGATGATCCAGTGTCAACTCCTATCAAATGAGATAGCTTTCACTCTGCATGCACAACACCACATAATACACACAAAAAATGTTTAATGAGTGTTTCCACAGTTTCTAAAAATAATTTTACCATCAAAATATTCAAATAGCTAATCTAATAGAGGAGTCATACTTTTCAACAAAACATTTGTCATGCTAAGTGCTAGAATGAGTGTTAAGTGGCAGTTAACCATGTATGGAAATAATACTGTATAATGGGAATCATTCGCGGAAGATAACGTTTGTGAATTTGCGATTTTAGATGCATTCATGAAAGGTTTTTAAATTGACAAAAATTCCTCCCTCTTTCCCAAAAAAGCCTTTGTACTAATCTCCAACCTTCCCCATATGATTCACACCTTAGTTCATGCAGTACTGACATAGTGACAAGCATAGTGAATGCATGAGTGGATGATACTATTAAAGATTTGTTGTAGCTACTTGCTAAACTGCTATGTATGCGTGACACTACAGTCAGGCACAACATGACACAATTTGAACAGAGATATAAACTTCAGTGACAGTAGTTACGTAAGGTGACAGTGCAAGAAAGAAACCAGTGCTATATAATCATGCAAGAGAAATGGGATATTTCACTGTGATGTGCCCCCAGGCTGATTTCCCAATTATATAGCAAATGTTACCTGCTTCTCTGCTTAAAAACAGCCATCTACGCAACACATCACAGCCCTCCCTTAACAATCAAGCAGTATCAAATTTGGTTTGACTGAAAATGACCCAGCTGGAACAATTTTTGTCCCAGATCTAAATTTTTATTGCAGCAATCAATTCAAATTCAAACAACTTACCAGTCTCTTCCTTCTAACTGTCTCTACTGTTTCCATGTATATTTGCAGACTTTGCCTTCTAGGAACCAATGTTAGCAAACACCTATTTTTTAAAAATCTTTATAACCACCCTAAACAGTTTAACACACAACATATAAACCAGGACTTCATTGCCGCCATCCCTTGACAAACTCTCACCCCATTAAATTGTTAACAATGCATCAGAAGCAATCCGAGAGTCTAAAATACAAAAATTTCATGGCGGACATGTGGTACGAGAATGCACAAGAAGCCACCTATGAGAGTTTAAAATGCAAAAATGTCCTGGAGTGGCTTTGCATTCTCATGTACCTGAGAATGAACCACAAGTAATTTGAGTCTAAAAATGGCATGTTATTCTCAGGTAATTGAAAATGCACCATAAGCAATTTGAAACAAAAATACAAAATTTTCTTCACTCTGAGATACTCAAGAGTGCACCAGAGGCAATTTAAGAAAGCCTAAATTTCTGGAGTGGCATGGTCATCCTCAGGCACACGACAATGCACCTGAGAGTGTAAGATACATCCTAGGTGGAGTGTGCATAGGGATGAACACGTGGATCTTTAATTATTGCCCACTCATGGTTATCCCCCCCCCCCACCTTGAGTCATTTCCTAGATGAAGGCCTGTATTAAAGACAAGGCTTAGAATCTTTGTTTATGTATAGGTTATTAATCCCACTTGTGACCCTCGGTTTTACCATAGACTTTCTCTACGCGGATATTGAATACTAAAAACTCACCCTGTTACTATACCAGTCCACGTGCAATTTAGTCAACTCGTTTCTTCATGATCCTTCAGTCTCTAAGCCTTACTCCTTCGAGTATTTCTCCCCCAGACCCTGATGCTGACGCTCTTGCAAGTGCCTATTCCGGCATAAATGTTCCAGATAAGAGGCGCTTATTCCTGTGGGTATGACGTCAGCACAGCAGTTATATTACTATAGGAAAAGTATAACATGTCATGAGGTAAGAAATAACTTTATTTGTACTCACTCCAACATTTGCACACAGCTCCGTGCAATCTGTTCTTATTTTCCACCCTAAGAACGTTGTCACCTGATGAAGCAATAGAAGTAGAACTGCATTGTGATTGCTATAAAGTTCTTAGTTACCTGACTATTGACAATACCATTGTCAGAGTCTACAGGCATTCTAACTGTCTTTACAGATCTAGAGTTCCTCTTTTGTCTTCAATTTACTCTCTGTACCAATATAATATAATATAAACAAGTTTATTTGCATATAAACTAACTTTTGATAGTTTATTTCCATAAGTAGAAACTATGAGGACTTGTATGCCTCCAGTCTCCTGGATGAGTTCACCGATGTGATCACAGAGACACCATCTAAACTGAAATCTCGACAGTCATTCTCCAAGGATACTGAATATACCTTGGGTCTGTAACCATTTAATCAGGTAGAGTCGATACCGCTGAACCATATTATTCAGATAAAATCAACATATGCATAGCTACTCTAAAATAACAATCATACATTTCAACAGAGCAGTCGTCATGCATACGTGTGTCAAACAGTAGCTAACCATACATGAAAATATACACCTAAATAAGCAAAGCAACTACTCCGTGTATTTCAGAACTTGAAACCAGGTGAGCAACATTTCTAGAACTAACCCTGGACACACACAAAAGCAAACAAAAAGCAAAGCCTTCAGCTGTCATGCTAGTATGGTCATGCCTACCCAGTGAACAAGCACTGGAGTCAGTGCAGGCAAATCCTAGGACTAGTAACCCCGCAGGAGGCTGTACCATATCCCACAAGTGAAGGTGTAGGCACCCGAAGTCTCACCTACGCACACACATACACACTGTACAGTATTATCTAGCATATTCCGATTTAATATCATTTAAAATGGTTACCCATATCACTGTGTGAACAGTCTCCTCCACCTGATACTACCGTGCACACATACCCTAGCTAGTCACAACTATCATTGAAATCTATATTAATGTAGTTAAGGTAGGCCATTGACAAAGTTTATCAGTGAGTTATATCATTAGGTGACAGTACAACCATGCACTTGCTTAGTTGTGAGAACGTTAATTGAGCATGGATAGTGTATCTTAGGATTAATCTAAAATTTCAATACCACTATATATGAACCCATAAACAATAACTATATCTGTATACATCTGCTGATTTGCATGACTTGCTTTTGAGGTTACTGGTCCATAGTTCTATTACATGAAAAACAATCTGGTTAATCAAGCGTTTTGAATATAGGTAATTAGCCGGACTAAATTTGGATATCAAACTGGTCTAGCCGGACTGATTTTGTTTGACTAAATGGCTGGACCATTATTAGCATCTAAATGGGTCTACCTATAGGCATATGTAAATAATTATTATAGCCAACTCCAGCTAGCTCCTGTTTGTATAATAAAAGCCGTAGAGCAGAATAGCAAGTTATATTAATGTAGCAAATAGCCAACATGCAGTTTTAAAAGATTGCATACTGTTACCCACTACTGTAACTAGACAGAAACCGGTGTATCATTAACACTCACCTGCAGTACTTCAGTGGCTACCAAGGGCTGAATGGCTAGTTGCACCATTGCTAAGATGTAATTATATTACAAAAGTGCATGACTGCTCCAAACACAAGGCCACTCTAAATAAAGACTCTGTTTCCCGTCCTCCACTGGGCATACATTTATGCAAGCGAGCAGTCCATTTCCATTATAAAATTGGTAGCTTTTCCTGAGCATAGCCAGCATAAAATTAAGTTGCAGGTAGAACAAAATGTAAATTTGTAGAGACTCAATGCACACTGACACATTATAAAATTGAAACTGTTCAGTATGCAAGAAAAAACGGAAGAATTATAATATTATTAGTGACACGGATGCAGGCAGTGGACTGGAACAGAGAATTTATTTGGAGTGACCAAAGCAATGCAGTTTCGTTGTAGATGCATGCATGAAGTTAGTCAACACAGATCAAATTTAAATTCGATTGACTAAGATTCAGCCAAACTTTCATTGGATGCCAAAGCTGGTTGACTGAAAATGGCCCAGCTGGGTCTGGGTATGAGACAGATGGTATTCATTATCAACTCTAACAGTTACACAACATATAAAGGAGCTTGGAACAAGGCTTAGAACCAAACCAGAGTTTATTTAACCCACACTTGTCACGGGAGTTATAATTGTAATCTATGGTTTCCTGAAACCGTTGCTTATCAAATACTAAGAACTCACTCTGTGCTTCAGTTTACTCGACTCGTCATGATCCTTCAACCTCTTTCCCTCGAGAGTTTCTAACAAGCTCCCAAACCCATCTCGCATCCAGTGCTTTTGTATGCCCCTATTCATAAACGCTCCATATAAGAGGCGCTTATCTTCCCATATAAGAGGCGCATATCTCTGAGCTATGGCGTCATGGTATGCTCACAGGGTATGTTATTTCATACCAATATGTTAGTGTGATATGCTAACGTTTTTAGTATGTAATGCATGCAGATCTGTTTCATACCTTCTAGTGTAGCAACTCAGTATGCAATGCATACAATTTTGGTATGAAATGCACTCAGGCTTTTTAACAGTGTATTATCTATGGTGGAGGTTAACGAAACTGATTAGATCGAGGATTAGATCATCGACACGCACTGATTAACCGAATTTACGGTATCTTAGAGACCCGCCATGCGAAAACTCCTGGTAGCTCCACTAGCTTTTAAAAATTTTTTTTTAGCTCCACTAGCTCGTATTATCTCATGGCGAGATTGTTGACAAGGTGTAAGGTAAGTTCGGGTAATTCCGGACAGCCGCTAATTCCGGACACTTAGGTCGTTCTCAACAATGGTAGGATCCCTGGGCCTATAATTTGGTATGCTAATGCACTGTCCTATGGCCTATCTACAAACCAAAATTGAAGCGAATCCGTTATTCGAACTTGAAGTTTGACACGTATTTGTAGCGCAATCACGGATAGTTTTGTTCAAAAACTTTGAAAATGTTTATCTAACCAGGCAGCCCAGGCTCATATTTTCGATTTTCAAAGATTTATATCAAGATCATACCCTCGGCTAATTGCACACTAAAAATCACAAGAATCCATGCAGTACAGGTGGAGTGGCAGTTGATTTTTCAGAAACTGCTCGGTTGAAATACAAGAAAATATTCGCGAATTACATAAACTTTTAAAAATACGCACTGCTGCTTTCTCCCAAAGGGTATGAACTTTCTACTGGATTTATAAGCTGCAGATGAGTTGTACTTTAGTCTCCGTACTTCAAAGAGGATTGGTATAACCTGTGGAAGGCGCTACTTGCTTGATATTCGAAGTGTCCGGAATTAGCCGCATGTTGCATTTTTACACGTTGTTAAATTTCGGCTCATAACTCCTCAGCAGTTGATTGTATCGAAACGAAATCTGTACTGTAGATGCACCATGAGATAGGCTTTAAAACGATTCTAGAGTTTGTCTTAATTCGTTGTGAGTGCAGTGTTAGAGCGATTTTACTAAAGAGTGTCCGGAATTACCCTCATTTACCTTACGGACCAATTACCAAAAAAACGTGGCTATCTTGTCATTTTCCACTTACATCATCATTAAAAGTCTTGGAACTTTGGCTGCAGGTGAAAGTCAGTAAGCGAATCTGTTTCAGATATCACTGAATGTTTATATGAAAAAGTATACCCATCATGAGTCACATCAAGAGTTAATAATTGAGAGGAGAGTGTCCAACACAATACATGCAGAGCCTCTACAAATGATTCAGCATGATTCAAAGAGATTCCATTATTTACTCTTGGTAGTATATACTATAATGTGAAGATTGCTTTAATCATCACATTTCTTTGTTCTTCCCATGTGCAATCATCATATTTCCTTTTTCTGGCAGTGTGCACTTGTTAACACATCTGAGAGAATCCCTTTGAATCACCTGAATCAGGGAGTTTGTAAAAGGCGGAACTAAGGAATAACGGAATAGCGGAATAACTCGAGTCACAACGAATAGGCGTTTTATATCAATATGGCTTCTTATGCAATGTTAGGGTGATTGTACTGTTACAGCTGTGAACTCATCGGTCGTAGATATCCTTGCAATGTTAGGGCGATTGCGTGTACTGTTACAGTTGTGAACTACACTGCTTCGTCGCTCATAGCCGTCCTTGCGAAGTGATTACTATACGCTCTTACTACTACTGTATGTAGCTAAGTATCATTGCGCTAGCACAGCTAGAATATACAGTAGTTAGCTATTAGTTTCGTTTTAAGTCTTCATCCTTCCAGTGGAGGGATGAAACGAAACGGCTGTCACACCCCCTTTTGCTCGCGACATTGGTACCATACTTTACATACAGTAGTAGCTAGTAAGAGCTATAATCAAATGTAATTTTGCACTTCGTAAGCGGGTACTGTATGTTAAGTATGGTACCAACGTCATGAGCAAAGGGGGCGTGGCAGTCGTTTCGTTTAATCCCTCCACTGGAAGGATGAAGACTCGAAAACGAACTGAGCTAACTACTGTATATTCTAGCTTAGGCCACTCCAAATAAATTCTCTGTTTCCCGTCCTGGACTCAAGCATATTTGCATGCGGGCGGGCGGTCCATTTCAATTATTTCATTATAAGATTGGCAGCTTTTCAGGCCATTATTTGCCTGGCACAACCATAAAAAGCTGCATAAAAGCATGCTTAAGCTTGTTCCTTCCTTTTTAAGTTGCAAAAATAGCAGTTTGTACCGACTTGATAGTACTGCTGACACGTGAGCTGACACTGTTTCAAGATGGCCTTTGCAGAGCCTGTCAGTATGCAAGAATAACCGGAAAATAATGGAAGAATACCGAATAATGGAGTTATTTAGAGCTGACAGTAACCAGATGCGGGCGGTGGACGGGAAACAGAGAATTTATTTGGAGTGGCCTTAGCTACATACAGTAGTAGTAAGAGCGTATAGTAATCATTTCGCTAGGACATCTATGAGTGACGAAGCAGTGTAGTTCACAGCTGTAACAGTACACGCAATCACCCTACATTGTAAGGATATCTACGAGGGATGAGTTCACAGCTGTAACAGTACAATAATTATTAATTTCGTAATTATTGTACTGGGGATTATTTCGTAATTATTGTACTGGGGATTATTTCGGGATTATTTCGTTCGTAGGGATTATTTCGTAATTATTATCTTAATTCTTAATTCCTGTGTAATTTTGTCTATGTATCCTTAGTTGTGTATGTATGTTTGTTTGTTTTTTTTTGTATATTATTAGTTATTGTATGTGTCTATTGTATGTTTGTTCAGGGCTCCACTGAAAATCAGTTTTACTGAGTGGACTCCCTGCTTAAAAATTACAATTACAAAAATTACAATTACAATTACAATTACAATCACCCTAACATTGCATAAGCCATATAAATGCCCGTTCGTTGTGATGCGAGTTATTCCGCTATTCCTTATTCCGTCTTCAAACTCCCCCTGAATCATTTGTAGAGGCTCTGTATTGTGTTAGACACTCTCCTCTCAATTATTAACTCTTGGTCACATGTTCTGGTCTAAATTACTGAATTTATGTACAGTGAAACATATGAAGAAGTTTGCTGCATGGCACAGACATTATTTTGCTTAATCACGGAACACTGTAATTTTCACAAACTAACCTGCAGAACTAATTCACAGTGCTTTGTTTCATTGTAACACTAATGTAGTGAAGGTTAACAATGGCTGTCAAGACATTGAAATAGATCAGAGCGTTTCTTTCAAAATATCCGGCATTCAATTTGCAATAGAAAAGGTAAGTGATTTTCAAACTTAAGCTTAAATTTCCTCTGATTTCCTTCTGCTATAGCACATCTTAATCGCTATTCACTGCTATTTCCAAATCTGGTTCGAATCTGAGGTATCTATCACGTGTCGTGGGTTATGATGCCTTTTATTGCATGACTCCCAATCACTCAATACAAAATGTATAGGGAAATCTGGTCAGTTTAGGCCATTTTGACAAGCCAAAATTTCTTTGAATTGGACTTCGTTTGGCATCATTGTACTTGCAGAGAGTTGCTCTACATGTATCAAATTCAGAAAGTTACTAAACAGACTCAAGATAGGCGGTACACGATAATTAATTAAATTTTTAATAATTTTTCAATTGAAATGTATTGGACATGCCTGTTCCAGATGGAATTTTTGCCATGAACAAAAGTATAACAAATGTCCGCAAACTTCTTGATATACCTGTCTATTCAGGTCTCTGTGTAACAATGTCAACTGTTTAAACAAATAAAATCCCCAAATGTTTATTTTGTGTAAAAAGTGACAAATTTAAGTGTATTGCATTTAATGCTCACCTATCTGTTTTTACAGGCAATCTAGTCATTGTGATTTGCCCACCAACAGTGGATGTGGTTGTGATACTTAACTCTGGACCAGGTAGGACCCTTATTAGTATTGTGAATTTCGGATAAGTTTACTTACAGGACTCGAGGAATTATATGGTGTTTTCTTTTGTAGTGCTCAATGTTGTGATGTCAAAAGGTGTCATGAATTTCTACATTAGTTGATATTGTACTATCTCATATGATGGTAACAAACTAATACCCAGGTCAGTTTACGTGTTGTGAGTATAGTATTAATGTTTTCCTAGTACCCAGATTCTTTGGTATATTGTATGTATTAATGACACCGTCGGTTTTGCAGGCGCCATCTGGTCATAGCAGTTCACGTACTAGCAGTCGGATGTAGTCATGGTAAGTCACGTTTGACCAGGGAAAAATGCTTGCTTGTTGTTTTACAGGACTGGTATCTTGTGTTGTCAGAATACCAAGCAAGATGTGTTTTGTGGTGACCACAAGCCCAGTTCTAGTGATAATTGGCCAGTCGTCTGATTAGCAGCTTTGACTTAAGGTATGTGCACAAGCTCACAGCAATTGCTTCGTAAGTTGTACTTTTATGCACTAGTGTAACTTAATGTTACTTAAGATCAGGTATTGGTTGTAAAATGGGTTAAACAATATATCAGGCATTTGCTTAGTTTAAAAGTGGGAATTGCGACAATTGCAATCCTGAATTTCCTGTTGTATAGCTAAGAAATATATTTAACATGTACATGTTGTACATTCTGTTTGGTGGCCACTTGTTGTTTGACAGGTCTCCTCATGTTCATGTTTACATACTTAGGCACCAAACACATTTACGTTACCTCTGGTACACCAGATTCACTTATAGCCTTGAATATAATTTTTGATGTTTAATTCAGTGCCTGCATGCTTGTTCTTTTACAGGGCTCACTTAATCTTGTGTCATCATGAAGACATCTAAGAAATGATCAATTGGTGTTAAACTGATGTTTATTAAATTTTTGTTATGTGTTATAATAGCACTGTTACATGTTTACTCTACTGCAAGAAATTTTCATGAATTCTGCAGCCATCTTATCCACAATTAGAATTGCCTTATTAGTAGCTGTCACGGCAGTTCACACTTCCACAAAACATCATCAGTGTAAGGCAGAGCTTGTGTTGTGGCTTTCATTATGTATGTAATGTAGGGCAACAAATTTTTGTCTGGAATGTGGTTTGTGACCGTGTACATGAGTTTTGGTCATTCCACACAACTTGCAAAATATTTCCTGTATCATAAGTGGTGCATGTTATTGTAGGGAACTTACGGATCTGCACGCTTTCACAACTTGTTTGTCAGACATTAGGGCTTGTGTCCACATCGTGTCTTCAAAAGTTATTGTAGGGATTAGAGGTTTGAATGGAGAAAATACGCGTAGGGCCAACCAGAATTAGATAATGTCAGGCCTAGATGGCTGGCACAAACACGGGTAAGATGACTGGTATAACGTGACGATACGTGTAATACAAGGTAGAGAAATAAAGTGAAATATGTCTAAATACGGCTATATTTTTACTTTAGCAAGGTCGCAAGAAAACGACGACGACTAAAGATTTTTTTATTACGTAACCCAATACAAATCCATTGAGAGATGTTGCGTAATCCAGGGCTAATATTGCGAAACCGACCCTACACGTAAATAACTCACAGTAGTGGCCTCGTCTTTTAATTGGGCGTGCGCTTCGTAGTTTCTTGGCCGCGCGCCTCACTACCGTGAGTCTTGATATATAATGCGTACATTTACTGATAAATTCAGAAATATTTAAAGTATTTAACATCTACTTCATCTTTTCTTCTTCCCGTGGTAAAGAAAGAAAGATAGGTTAAAAAGCCCCAAAGCCGGCCATAGGACGGCTTTGGGGTATACAAATACAAAAAGAAGTGAAATCTAATCCAAAACAGCCAAGCTGTAAAAAAAGTGTGTGGCCCTCAAAAAGGCTATGGTGAAAAAAGATGTGAAATCCAAGGTGCCAAGCGGCACAAAATTCACCTGAATTGTCGATATTAAAATTTTTACCGTTAACCTACCATCACAGCCATTTCTTGGCCGCCATCTTGGATTTCACATCTTTTTTCACCATAGCCTTTTTGAGGGCCGCACACTTTTTTTACAGCTTGGCTGTTTTGGATTAGATTATATATAGCCATATATACTAGTGGGATATACTTTACAAGATTTCAAAGCAATTCAATTCTGGTAAGGCAATGTACACATCTATGTGCACACACAAATACAGTCATACAAGTGCACACGCACACACACACTCAACACACACACACACACACACTCAACACACACACACACACACACTCAACACACACACACACACACACACACACACACACACACACACACAACACACACACACATACACACACACACACACACTCACACACACACACACACACACACACACACACACACACACACACACACACACACACACACACACACACACACACACACACACACACACACACACACACAAAACACACGCACAACACACACACATCCATACACACACACGTGCACATGTAAAAGCAAAGACTTCAGCTGCCATGCTGGCATGGTCATGCCTACCCAGTCAGCACTGAGACACCTGTGCACTACTCAGGAGCTATGAGTCAGTGCAGGCAAATCCTTTTCTGCAGGATGCTTTGCTGTGAAGGTGTAAGCACCTGAGGTTCCACATGGACCTTCACCCACTATGTGAGACATGGACAGTTGGCATTTGCTTCCCCATTTTATGCCAGGCAATGCTACAGCTGGGTGGGCTACTTCCTTAGTTGACACCAAGCCACCAGGTCCCCATTTAAAGAGCTGGGTAGACTGGAGCAATGTGAATAAAGTTTCTTGCTCAAGGAAACAACAACAACAATAACACCATTTTGGCATAACTAGGAATCGAACCTGAACCTTTTGATTGCCAGGCCGATGCTCTAGCCACTTGGCTATGCTGCCTCATGCATATGCACATACACACACGTTCATGTACGCACACATACACAACATCTACTGTGTGTATTGCATGTGACCATATGTCTCACATATAATGGGTGACATTCATGTGGTGCCACCACACTTTCATATCTATGAGCAGTGTTGGGCAAGTTACTTTGTAAAAATAACTAGTTACATATTACATATTACTTGCAACTGAACTATTTAGTTACAGTTACATATTACCCATAAAATAAAGTAACTATAATAATATTACATATTATATTACTTTGTGTCCACAGCCTTAAGCTGTCACGTGTGAAACTACCACTTTATCACGTGACATGATTGCGTTGTTGGACAATGTGCAAATCTTGGTTATAAGTAAGAAGCTGGTGAATAACTTCATTCAGTAAGCTTCGTTACTTTGTTCTGGCTAGGCGTTACTCAGAGGATAACTAACAAGATTAGTAACTTCGTTACTTGTAGTAATAATATTACGTAATATTAGACTCGTTACAGTAACTATATTACTTAGGTAGTGCATTACTTTTGTAAGTAACTAACTTGAGTTGTATTACCCGTTTTTTATAGCGTACTTCGTTATATTACTTAGCTACCACAAAAGTAATAATATTACATAACGCGTTACTTATGTAACACGTTACTCCCAACACTGTCTGTGAGACAGTGTCTGTATAGTCCTTTGTAGGATAGCACGGTTGTATAGTCTTGTTGCAGGAGGATTTGCCAACACAGACTCATGATCATTTCACTAGCTAGAGTAATACACAGGTACGGTGGCCCATGTCTCACTGGGTATGCAAGACAGTATCAATACAGCAGCTGGAGACTTTACTCTTTGTATAATTATATGCGAGTGTGTATGCCTCTCCCCAGTGCATGCTTTGTGTGTGTGTGTGTGTGTGTGTGTGCGTGCGTGCGTGCGTGCGTGCGTGCGTGCGTGCGTGCGTGTGTGGGTGCATGTGTGTAATCGAAGACCAAAGGGATGGATGGAAGGGATAGCTACTCAGGAGCAGATCTAGGAATTATAAAAGGGGGGGGGGGGGGGGCTAACTCAAGGTACTAATCTCTTGAGGTGATGCTGGAACTAGGGGATCTGGGGGCATGCCCCCCCTCTCCAGGAAAATTTTGAAGAATAGATGCTAGAATACTGCAATAATGTCCACATAAAATGCAAATTTTTGCCTGTAGATATTTTATATACTGCTTTTAGATAATACTCTGGGTGAAGCAAGAGAGGTTACCTATACCTACAGTATACTACTAGACATTTAATCAGTCTGCAAACCATGACCGAATTAGAGACTAGATGTCCATTAGTATATTAATTGCAGGTATAGGCAACCTCTCTTGTTTTGTTGCTTTTTTCTATTCTCTTGTTCCTTAACTTTTTTATTCTTTGATCCCTAATCCTACTTAAAATTTCTTCTACTTTGTTTGTATAACATGACTAGTGAACCACATCAAAAGCACTGTAAATTCAAATAGGTACAAATGACCCAAATTTTTGGGTTGTTTTACCTGCAATTCAAATGACAGATTTTTTGGTAGTAATGACCCAAGGATGTACTTGTTTATTTTAACTTTGAAAGATATAGTCATATTTACCCAGATGTTCCATGGTTACTTCAACCACTAGCTATGTGTTTGAAATAACCTTGCTGTCATGGTCATTTTAACCATCTGTTGTGAATTTAACTCTCATCACAATATTAATTTTGTTTATTTTGTGTTTGTTTGTTTGTTTGTTTACATTAATTAATAAGTCAGGCATCACTAGTAATAACATACATTAATCTATCTATGACACATATTCACAATAATTGTTACATACTGCATTCTGATATTTTAAACATACCTAGAGTTTTCAAATTGTATATAAAATCTATGTTCTCCATGGTTGCTTTTGATCGTGGGATGTAACAGTATTATACCACAAATTTTGTAATGACCAGTGTACCAATGTACGTAGTAGCTAGTCATCTAAACTTTACCATAGTAGACTTGACAATACACACTGAAATTACCAAATACGTTAATTTAACATCCTAAGTGAACAGTTATATTGACCTTTCCTAGTTATTTTGACTGATTTAGTTCAAATGCCTACTCCACCTTTCGATGGTCATTATAACCAAACGTTTGTAGTTTAATTTACCCATGGAGGTCAAATTGATCTATTTGAATTTACTGTGAGAAAGAATAACACCAAGCATGCCATAAAATTAATTTTATGTCTGAATATACGCCCAACAATCAATTACTGAAAAGTGCAGTGGCCTTGTGTTACATAGCGATACAAATGAAGAACAGTGTGAGAAGTGTCTCTGCAGTCACTACAAAAATGTGGCTGATAAGCATAATATAGCTACCACCACCGCCACAAACCATATCATGCAACTGGGACACAAAGGAGGACAAAGTTAAATCCATGATACGTGTATTGTATATACTGCAGTTGGTGAAAAGGCATGCCTCGGGGTTAAACAACTAAAAAATCAAGCCCATATTTAAAAGTTATACCATGGCCATGAGGGATTTGCCTGATATATATGCCCGCACCCTCAGGCAGCAACAAACCTGCATTCACTACATTACTTTTATACAGAGGTTTGTAAACATCAATTGTGGGTTTAAATTGTAGGCACAAAAAAGAAATTATTGTAGGTTTTGCTGGGTGTAGTGATACCATTTCTAACCAAATAACCACTTTGTGGATGCTTAAAGTAATCTAAGGTGCTAAAATAAGTACTTAGAAGTATTGGTTAAGAACATCTGGGCTACGTATAGTGGAAATGTGCTGTGTAAAAAAGCAATCTCCACATTGTGGATTCTTTGGAAATAATTACTGATTTGGTGATGCTGGCAATGCTGACTCACTCAATTATTTTTCCTTCAAGAGAAATCTTAGCCTAACTAAACCAACATGTTAAACTCAAACCCACAATGCAAAACTTTAATATAAATAATCAAAGGGAACTGATGCTTTGTAACTGCCTCAGCATCAAAGGCAGTTGTGGTCAGGGCTATATCAAACCACATGGCGTATCATGAAAATTCTTGCCAGAGCAATACATGAAATAATAGCCTTGTGATTTCCTTTGATCTGAGGTGTCAAAGTGGTATATGTTATGCTTGGCTGAAGGAATCAGTTTTGTTAGTCAGTTAGCAGAATATAAAAAAAATTATTAAAAAATCGTAGAAACTTGTTGGAAAGACTTGTGGTCAGTCACTCTGAAGGTATTTTTGGGCTATTGGTTATTTTAACCAATATCGCCAATTTGTTTTGAAGAAAAAGTTGTGCCAGTGATTTTGAAGGGAAAGAAAGCCCAAATCTCCATGATTCCTAATATTACAGTACTATTGTACTGTATGATGATGAAGTGACGATAATATATGTAATTGATAAGAGATAAACTTGGTGTATTGACTCATGCATAGTGAAAGCAAGAGTTCACTTACTTCCAAACTTTTGATTAAAGTGTTGATTAAAAGTTTTTCAACCAGCTATAAGGAGGTAAATGCTGAGTATATTTATGTATAACAATACTCATTCAGTATGTATGCAGTGTTTTGTACTTACTAGCATAACAGTTCACAAAAGTGAATTATATGTTTTACCTATTTCTGTGTGTGCAACGATAATGTATTGTAACTATTCTGATCACTAATAGCTATGCATAAGCATCTAATACACTATTACCCTTAATAGAATTGTCATATGGACAAGAAGCTCTACAACTATTTTGCAAGCATTTTATAATTAGCCATGCCCCCATTTTAGCCTGTGGTTGGTACATACGGGAGATAATCTTAATTTCAAGAAACAATTTGCTGTGTTTAAGAGATCAGTAAAGCACTGTTATACTTCTGTGAGTAGCAGCACATCATCTAAATGTAGTTTCTGGAAAATATATCACTTGGTACAAACTGCACATGATAATTCTCTGGTGCTATCATATGGAGGGCAAGGAAGTGATCCACATCTTCCCTCTACAAAGTAAAATCGCATAGCATCAACATGCATTGCAGATCCAATTACTGATTTAAAGGAATTATCCATACATGTAAACTGAGAAGGATGATGAGAATAATATTCAGCCATCAGGTACCCGTAATATTCTGTGGTCCATCCACTAGGACAAGTGTACTTGGCAGGGAGCATGTAGACTGTAGAACGTTGAGTGACATAGCACACCACACATGGTACATCATGATAATGTCTTCCATGAAGATAACTGTTACTATCAGTGTGTGTGTAGTACTCAGCTCCATACATTCGAGCTCTATTTTGTGATCCACTGATTGGAGTGAGGTAGTTGGGATCTAGTGGTAGACATTGAGGATCACTACTTCCACCGTAGCTGTGACGAGATCCAGCAACTCTTCCAATATATACTATTTCTGCAGTTGATGGACACTGGTCATGTCCCCATCTTACATACACAGTTCCTCCATTGACGACTTCTCTATTTGTACCATTTTTTGTGTAGATCCCTCTTTTAATCTACCACTGCCATTCTCTCCCTTCTCTCCTCTTACTCCTTGATATCCCATTTCTCCTCTCCTTCCCCTAGGTCCAGGATATCCAGTTGGTCCTATATAGTAAATGTGTTTGACAACAATGTGATGTGTGAGAATATCAGTGTATCACCTTGTTCTCCTTTAGGACCCATTGGTCCTGGTAAGCCATCATTACCCTTTTCTCCTTTCATTCCTTGAGATGTCAGTTGTGTTGATCCTCTTGGTCCAAGATCTCCCTTGTCTGCTAACACACTTGATAACATTCAAGTACACACATAAATCCTTTATATGTCACCATGATCACCCTTGGCTCCTTTCATTCCAGGTTCACCAGGTTGCCCTATTGGTCCACGTAATCCAGTGTCTCCTGTATGATATGATAACTGAACAATGATGTGTATATACATGATAGTGTAACCTATTAATCCTCTTGGTCCCCTATCACCAGGGTCCCCTCTTGGTCCTGGGTTTCCTTTTGTACCATCCTCTCCTTTTGGTCCTGTGAATCCTGTGTCTCCTGTGCATAGTGCAAACAACAGAGCTTGTGGTCATAATTACATACAATGTGTTTGAATGTAGACTTTGAAAACTTGTTTCTAGACCTTTTTGCAAACGTGGTTACTTGCAGCCACTTGTAATGCTCTAGATAATTGAGTTGCATTCTGTGAATTAAAGCTATTGGAGTTTTTAACAATACACTGTTAATTTGTTCTGTACCAGCTTGGAAACAATTATAGTTATTATTGGGACAGACCTAAAGGCCTTTTGTAAGCTAGTGCTAGAAGCTAAGTGCCAGCTTGCCCTATATCTGATTTTCACAAATTAAATGTTTGAAAAGCTGTAGTTAGCCATTGTAGAATTTAGCCTTAATGTGCACCCAAAAATTAATGATGCTCACTTTTGGCAATGATGATTGATCAATCACATGTGTACGTTAACAATGTGATGTGCATGTAGATGAACACATAATGATGTGCAGGTTCAGTAATAACCTATCAATCCTCTTGGTCCCCTATCACCAGGGTCTCCTCTTGGTCCTGATACTCCAGGTATTCCCTGATCTCCTTTTTTACCAGGAGGACCAATGGGACCATCTTTACACTGACAATCATTTCCTGACTGTCTCTTCACATCATGATGAGTATTAATGGTGTTATCATAGTTTACTCCTGTCCGTGACTGAATAAGGAAACACAATATAGTAATGAATATGATGTGTTAATTTGTATGGCTTTGCGACCTATTGCTTTAACTGTCTAAAACTTAAACGGTTGGTATTACCTAGTACAGTTGTGTATGTTGCAAAGGTAGTAGCCATACTACTCACACATAATACATAATTGCAAGTTGTATACTACATACACATTTCCCATTAGCCTCACATTGACTTGTTCCTGTAACTTCAACAACAGTTCCCTGTCATACTCTACTTGTTGTTGTAGTAGTAGATCCAGTGATGACTGGAAGTACCAAGTCACACCAAACAGTAGAACTAGACTAACTAGTGATAGTACTAAACTAACTACCAACACAACATCCTTGTTGGTGGCAGCCATTACTACTACTGTACTATTGTAACTGACAGTGTGTATAACTGACTAAGCTATTTATCAGTATGTGTAGGAGTTGATGGTATTTCAAACTCATTGCCTAATAAGTAACATTACTTATAGCTTGTTGTCATTTCTTTGTTTTCTTCTTCTTTGTGCACACAGAGAAATATATAGTACACCTTGTTGGGTTTGCCAGTTCATGGTAAGCAGGTTGAGCTACATCCTGTCTTTATAGCTGCATGCTGGTTTCAGTTGTGAATTGTGATCGATTGATTAAGTACCTGTAACTTATTTCCTATATATAGCCATATAGTTGCTGTGCAAATTTAATTTTGTTTGCTGTTCCAAGTGTCTAGTACGTCCTATAGCTCCGGCTGAGACTTTGACTGGTTACAATGTACAACAGAGAAACAATAAAATGGGATAATTATGATGAATGTTCAAAAATGATGCTCAGCTGGTCACATATCATGTATATATGTATATTCTAGAAAGGGTTGATCATAAATTGTGATCTTGTAATGTACTAGCATTGAGTGATCAAAACATGGCACCCAGTATTGGTAAATCCTTTTTAGTCAACTTTCCTGAAAATTTATTGAATGTTGCTAAAATGTTTGTGAGGACTGTTGGAACTTCAGGAAGTATGGATAACAGATATCTACCACCAGTCTGCACATTAGACTGGTATCCCTTACAGAGGTGCCAAGGTTGTGTGGTTTGACCTTCCTTTGACATCACAAGATGTTTTGTGACACAGTGACATGTGACCAACCTTATTATCCATTTGTTATACATTGTTTGTACGCTGACTAATGTATGTCTTTCTTCTGCAGTGGATAGCATTTTAGATCTTGTAAGGTGCATCTACCTGGGTAAGCAATCCTAAGAGTTGGCAGCCGACTTACCTGATTATGTTTCACTTACATTAATCTATGGAGCTTGCAATGGGTTGACAGCACTCAAGGATTTGAGATAAAAGAACAACGTCCTTATTCTTACTGTGACCTGCAAATGATTGAGGGAGGTGGACATCATGTTTACTTTGATCATCCAAAAAAATTCAATAACTCTGTTGAAAAAAATCTGTTGTAGCTATCATTGATGTCTGCAGAAGTGGGACAGCTTTATAATGAAAATAGATTGGCCCTCTATAATCTATGATTAAGGTTTCTCATATTTGTAACTACTAATCATGTAAACTATATGGCTTGTGAACTACGCTATCCTGATTCTTCAGAAGCCAAATAGAGTAAAATTATCCATGCTAACATTCAGCATTGTTTGGACTTATGGGTGGCCGATGATTTTGATTCTCTGATGATTGAGAGGTGTACTGTCCAGACACGTCTATCTTTTCATGCTAAGCCAAACCATTCATAGCTCTCTCAAGCGTTTGCACATCAAATATTCAGTGATAAGGTTAAGTCTGCCCTCAGTGACTCTGCTACTACTGTCATGCCACTTCACTTAGATAATATTGCCATCTGTAGCTGGTAAATCAGTGAGAGAAGTTCTCTGAGAAAACATCTAACTATATATATAGCCACTGAGATGCTGTAAGGGCTGTTTTACCATCCACTTCTCTGTCAGTTGGCACACCAATCATTTTGAAGAAATTGACGCAGCATTAATTTAGAAGATAGGTCTCAAGTGTACAGGTGATCATGGCCTATCTGAACTAGCTGCATCTGAATAGAAATAACTGTGTTCATCTTTCAGGACAGCCCTGCTATTGCAGCTGTTACTCATCATTCATGTGTATCTTATATTGACCCAGTTGTCTATCTGCCTTTGTGGCATGCAGATTAATTGTCCCAGATAAATGCCCTGGGGTTTTCCCTATAGGCATTAGTGAAACTGTTCGGAGCATTATGAGAAAGGGATTCTTTCAATGCTCAAGTTTAGGGCCCTTTGAACAAAATCTCTTATTTCAATTTCTTTTAAAAAGTATACTTTTATTGGTTCCTTTTCCAAATTAACTTATAAGGTTTCTTTTGCGGTTGGGAGAGCTTTCTGAGGTGGCGTTTAGGTGACTGTTCTACTAGAATTTTGGCAAAAATATAGACAATCTCTATTATGAACCACTACCGTGGTTCATGATAAAAATGATTTATATACAAGATTGCCATCTGCATACCTTTTACAGTTCAGCCATTCCTTATTTCCAGTATACTGTACTACGTAGTACTATGGTATTAGCTGCAACCACAAGTCATCATCCTCTTGATAACATGCTACGTAACTTGGAGTAACTACTCATTGGGTGTGGCTAATACAACTACACCGATTGATTAGTTACAGTCGAGTTTACAGTGGAGTATAGGGGATATTAGCTGACTAAAACTTTGACTAAAATACCACTACTGGTGTTAATCACCTCATGACAATCATATTATTTGTACATTTATTTTGTAGTGTTAAATAGCTGATTGTTCTATTAGAGTCCATCCCCTGTACATGATCATTTTATGAAAACAATTGGAAATCAGTCTCATTGTAACAGAGATATTGATGTCTAACAATGGATTAGTTCTAAGATGAGGTAGGACCCCAAAAATATTAAAGAATTAATACATAGAACTTGACTAGACTTTTGATGGCCTCTTTTGTATTTCATAAATGTATATGATCTGTGGGGTGCTGAAGGTGGAGGGCATTTGCATTGCAAAACTTATTTTATTTGGAGAAGGCAGCACAGAGCTGTTGATATGGTGTGTCTGGTAGGAATTTACAATACTATCTACTCTTAATAATCAGAGAAGCATCATCATTCATCTCAGTTAAACTGAGTATGGAACCAATTAACATTGACATTTCCTAATACTCTAAAGGATGGATTGGATATCCATACCAGTGCATCTCAAGGCCATTACAAACCTTCTCAGTACCACATGCTACTATACTAGCTTAAAGAAGTCTTAACACCTGGAAAGTGTTGGGTTGCATAATCACATGTCAATGGGTGAACAACCTTCTAATAACTGACTGTACAAACATCAGTTGCAGGATTTGCTGACTACACTGGTATTACCTGTGACAATGTTATGGTTTGGTCAGCAGGTTAGTGTGAGAAGTATCTATATGTAACTCTAGACATTCTGCTGATCAAGCACTAACAGCTAAACCATTATGACCATTATCCTAGTATACATGTATTGAATAAATTATTTGCATGAATTTCTGAAAGCTTTCACAATCTCAGCAGTTGACTGAGTTTTATGATAACTTCATCAGGTTAATATACCTCGCTCTTCCTTCATATAAATATGTAAAACAGCAGTAGCAGCACCCAAGACTTTATCTCATAGTACTTGCAAGGTTTCATTTAAAGCAATACTGATCCCCTTAATATACTCCTGCCTAACCCCTCTAAATTTTAAGCAAAAGTTTAAATTTGAAGTTTCAGATAAACTTGAATATTGAATGAAATGCATGACATGTGTATTTTGACAGGTAGAACTGCACCTGAGAATGCACCATAATAACATGTGATATTTCTCATGATCAGGTATCTGCAAATGCACCAAAAGCAATCTAAAATATATCCTGGGGGACATGCCTCCAGACCCCTTAGATGCTTTGTGCTGAAACATGGTAGCACACAGATCTTTAGACTATCACCTCCTTACTCTCATAAAACTGCCTTATGTTGACCCCCTTTGAGTCATTTCCTAGATGAAGATCTGACTTGTGACAACACCCAGATATGTTATGTATAATCATTGAGTGAACCACACCACAGCTAGAGACTATTATAAACTTACAGAAATAATACTTAACCCTATAGAAACAGAACAGATAATTATTGTGTAAACCTGCTGACTATTGTGATTACATTGCAGATGTGATGAATAGCAAAACCACAATTAATACTTAAATAACAAAGCAATTCCAACTGATCACATTGCATACATGTGACTGACTGGTATAAAAGTTTACACACAGCATGTTAGTTACTATAGTATAATTATAACCTCTTGACTACCAACAGTACAATGATAATAATACTGGATGTGTGTGTATTGCTGATATTGACTACTGGTGTAGTGGAAGGTGACACCAAGGTGGGTAAATGTGATATCAATGTGTGACTGTTTCCGGAATAACTATGGTCATGTTGCTTATAACACTTAATAAGTATCAAGAAATGTCAGCTTCAAAATAATTATCTGGAGTATTGTAGCTTGTTAATGGTTAAGTATATTTGATGTAGGAGGAATCAGGTATAGTGCAATTCAGATTATGGGTAGCAAAGCAGGAAAAACAGTTTTAATTACATAATCAAAAGGCCGTGTGTATCTCCAGAAATTATCAGCTTTGTACTATGTATATAAGGTGAAACTTCACAGTAAATACATAGGACAACCTAATTCCTTCTTCCATTGGTCATTGCTCCATCAAGGTCTCAGACTACATACACAGTTTGCTAGACACACTGGGCAAAGCAAACTATTAAATCAAACAACTCCCTTGACAGTGAAATTTAGGCTAGAGAGAAACTTATTTAATGTGGTCAGATTAAGAGTGCAAATTGGAAATAAGCAGTAGTGAGTTGTGTGTTCACATGCAAAGCACATTAGTCTAGGAAGCATAGGAAGGGGGGACTTACCCCTAATGCCTACTTTTAATTGTTCCATGCTTGCAACAAAAGATCGTGGAGTAGGTAACCACTTTAATAGAACAGCCACAGTTTATATTGCTTATTGGTGATAAAAATGGCCCAGACACATTACTTTACTAATACTGATGTAACTAGCATGTGACGGAAGGTCATTTTTTCCTCATTAGGTTCAGACTCCACTGTCATATTTTCGAATAATGACCCCAAACTGGTTGCGTCAACATGCCACCTTCACTGGACCATATACAGTTAACCCTCAACAGTATATTGAGATCCATTCTGGAGCGGCATTTCAGTTAGCATTACAAGTTGAACTGGTAGCTCCTAACATATTGACGACCACCTCATGTGCTGTAGTTGCTATAACAATTTCCATGGATACTGAACTGGCCAATAGTGGTGTAGATCATGATCCTGTAATTGGAATAAGTGATGGAAAGTCTTTTGTAGGTTTTTACATCAGTGACAAAACCAATGTTGCTGGAAACACACCTTGTTTATATTTGGAAAGTGATATTGTTAACAAAGCACAAACAAACATAAAATACACAAGATTTGGTCCAGGAGTAACTTCAAGAGATTTTTCCAGTGAAATAAAGTTACAGTTCAAAACGTGTGACAATTGGGGGTCATGTCACACAGATCATGACCAAGGATTTACCAAAACTACCGGTTATCAACGTCAGTTAGATCTCACTAATGGGTTGTATCTTGATATATACCGAGATGATGTTGAAAAATATCGCATCAAGTATATATCAGTTAATGTGGACACAGAATAGCCTTAAACTTGTTACTATAACAATGCACATGTTGTAACTTTCATTGGTTGCATGTAACTTGTACCATTAGCATGTAACATACAGGATAAGTGTATCTGAAAAATATTTATATGAAATATATATATATTTTATGTTTTAGTTAAACCCAACCACAAGTAAGATTCCTTAGTTGCCAACCCAAGGCTGATGTGTTGATAACTAAGGTATCTTGTGAGTGTCAGTATACAGTATGTAGTCTAAACTGGTTTCCGTCAACCGGTGTATACTTACCATTGCAAGCATGGTAGAATTAAACAGCTTTTAAAATGTCTAATTTACATGGTTATCATAATTTTGTGTGAACATCTATAACACCACATCAAAGGAAAGAATGGTGCCAGATATATGAGATTATGTACCACTCTACGTGGGCAGTTCAAAGGCACCGCCAGTGCCATAATTTGTATATTGCACTGCTGCAGACCGCAGCGAGTGTATACTTATAACGCACTGGTTGCGGTTTTGTAGACCACAACGAGTGCATTATAAGTTATAATGCACCGACCGCAGTGCAATATACAGATATTGCACTGGCTGCAGTTTTATGCAGCATAGCACAAGTGCCGGTGACGAAGACCACTACGACACCTCACCTAATAGGTGGAAAAACACTTCACAGATCACTCAAATTCTTTTATAGCCTGACATGTAAAGGTCGATTGTGGGCCATAACGTCACCAATACGTATAATGTTTACAAGCAGCCAATGGCGATCGAAAAAGCCAACACGGGTGGCCACAACTCTAGTCTACATATATATAAACGTACTTATACACCTTACTAATCTGGTGCCATCTTAGCCCAGATTAAACTATAGTCCACTTCGACAATGACTCAATAAAACAAATATATTCTAAATAATACTAACCTTTACGTTCGATTGTGGTAACCAGTTTTGTCATGCCACCAGATTCGAGTTTAGCCAGTGTGAATAGTAAGAATTAGACTAGTATCGTTTAGTAGTTGGGTTTTGTTTACTTAAAACGTCTATTTAGCTACTTTTTTTCGCTCGAGGGAATCACTATGGCGATTAGTCTGGCGCTTAGTCTATATGGCGATTGAGTGATCACGCGGGCATGTTGAGCACTACATAATGAGAGTCGAACAGCGAATGCAGGTTAGTGATATAACCCATAGCGTACTAGCTTTCAATATCTCAGGTGGCTGCAGTACTGCAGGGGGAACGTCATCGCAACGTCCGGCTTGGTTACCCACAATCGATGTTAGAAACCTGGCCTTTATAAGTGTTACAGCTGTCTTGTGAGACTCTCCCCACCTATTAGGTGAGTGGTACATAACAGTTATACAACGTGCACTCGTGCTCTGCCTGTATAAACGCACTTGCCTTCGGGCCTAACGGCCCTCAGGCTCGTGCAGGCAGAGCACTCGTGGCCGTTGTATAACTATTATAATAACCACTCAACAAACATTGTGCCCCTGTACTAATTACTAATGAGCCAATTAAAGTAGTTGCTTCACTTAGTTTTGCCTGTTAGACAGCCCCTACATACAACAAACAGTGTGTGAAGCTAGCTATAGCCTCCTTATATCAATTGTTGGAGATGTGGTGTGAAAAAAACACAGTGTATACGTTACAGTCAATTTTGTAACTTATGACAGACTGTTCTCTCTCAATACAAATTGTCATTTTCTTCCTATGTAGCCAACAAGCTCCACAACCATTTGCAATTAGTCCAACATCACTGATCAAGCAGCATTTTAATCATAGCAATAACTAGCAACCCACTATAGCTCCTGGAGATTAAAAGAAAACTTTGTTTGCATAAAACAGTTCGCAGATATTGGCTTAAAATACCAACAGATGCATGTAATTCTCCCAAAATGTGTACTAGGGTAAGTATATATACACTTATAAATAATCCAGTTGATGTGTACTGCTGCACATGATAGTTATAATTATCACTGCTGTATGCAATTACATTATTAGATTATTCAACATAGGTCACTGTAGTTATTTACCAGATATGCAGACAACATGATTATGTATTATACAGCAAAGCCGGTATATATTTGATTTAACCTAAAATGTACATTTTTGCATGCCTAATGCCTTCATATATATATATATATATATATATAAGCAAAAATTCTACAGCTAAAATGCATACTGTATGCGAACATCAGTTTGTAACAGTCAGTTTATTAAGCAGAAAAGATAAGACTAACGGACAAATATAGCCATGGTCATATCAGTGCTATAAGATTTGCTAGAGATTGTAGATGGGAGGTGGCAGTCATGCCAGCGGCAATCATTTTGACTTTTCAGTGTAGATCCTTTATGATAGGTGTTACAGTTGAGATAATAATTGGTGGGTGATACTTTGTCAAAAGTGAGACCAAATATTCCAGACTCATGAACAGATGGTGCTGGTGGGATCCCATTACTCTTTAAACACTTGTCTACTACCTTTTTGAAAATATATGAGTGTGCCCCAATCCAGTGGTGATCAATATTGCAGTTATAGAGACCTTTGTAAGCAAATACCATTATTCCTTTATGGTACCCCACGACCATTTGCTCAGTGGGATTGAAACGACCCTTGTTTGGTATATTACACCAGTCAGGATGAGTAAAGTTTTTGTCACATGGTTGGTAATAACTGGAGAAATAAAACATGTTTTCATTCAGAGTTTTATGCTTCATGTAAGTGTGCTGCCAAACAAGAGTCCATCCTCCACCATCAGTTGTCATGTCACAATAAACCTGTTGATAAAAGAATACAATCATTTATTTGATACTGCGTACTTTATTATCTGTACGCCACACACCAAAGAGCTCATAAATGTGAAGATAACCCTATAACTGTGATGATCACTTGTGGGAATAAATCTGTCATGTGACTAAAATGATAAGTATAAGTCATAATGAAGCAGCTACAGTTTATAGTATTTCCAAGAGTTGGCATAAATTTAGCTACAATGTCTAATACTCTAATAGAGCAGTCAGAATATAATAGTATTGAAGCTCATGACAGTGGCATGCACACAGTAAACTGATGATATCCAATCTCATTCTCATAACATTATAAATGAATCTTACTATGTATGCATATTACTGCTGACATTTACCTGCAAATCTTGCACCCAGTAAACTCCATCTTCAGGAGCACAAGCTCCACTAAATGAATCAACTATGTGCTTGCAGCTGTTGGCACTAAGAGCCTTTGTTTCCCCAGTGTGTGATGTTAACCTACATGTACATGTACAGTTGAACATGTGTCAACTGTCAAAATTAGTGTGAAAATAATTATTATCCAAAATCAATGTTACACATATGACTGTTCTAGATTAGCAATAGCATTTTGATGAACAACCTTTATAAATTTTAGCACAATTTTCATTCCTGGACACTTTTGCAGTCAAACTGGCATGGTCTACAGAAACAATTCAAGTCCATGGGAACTGTTTACTATCCCATGCACAATTTGAAACTGTAGAGTTTATCAACAATGTCTCTACAGATAAACATTACCAAACACCAAAAGCTAGTTGGATGCCACTGATATGTGTGCATACATGTGTTTGCTATAAGCTTTCAACTGCAGTGTGTTTCCTTTTATGTATACGTATAGCCTTACCCAAATGGTTTCCACACTTTATTTGAACAAATCCAAATCTCAGCAGGATTATCTAAACTGTACAAACTCTCAGCTTGATTATCCTTTGTGCATGGCTTGTTAGGAGCACCAGAATTCTAGTATGTACAAAAGTTACACCATTGTTAATATGCTACAAGTTGTCACTGTATTTTGGTAAGAAGAACTTACACTCAGTTCTCTGAGAGATGCATTATTGCTGTGCATCCATGTGTATAAATTAACCTTACATGCCTTGGATAGTCTTGAATATACATAATAAACATCTGTTATAGCCTATAGCTATAGTATGTAACTTCTAGTTTAAACATATCAAAAGCCTTACATGTGTTGCCACCCTTTCTCCAGTAGCACTATATACGCAACTTAGACAACCAATTACCAAATTTGTTTATGCATTTCAAGGAGTTATATTTGTATGTAACAATTCTTTTATAAATAATGAAATATATTAGTGCAGCGATACCTTGTTTGTTCCATTGGTTGCCTTGACAGCAGCAGCTTGGCTTAAACAATAATACAATTAGTGATTAACAATTACTATAAAATTTATCTAACATTTTTCACAGCTTGGCTGTTATTGTACGGATACAAGTTACATAATAATGTAGGAATAATAGCACAAATTCAAAATTAACAGTGGGTATAATCATGCAATAAAACATGAAAATTTCAATGCTAGCACATGCAATGTCATGTTTGAATGGCCACACACATCTGTTAAAGAAAACAAGAAACAAAGCTCTTTTTGTGATACAATTATATTCTTACTATGTGTAAATTATGTAAAGCTTAAGTTACACTATATACACATGATGCAGTTCACTCTCTACCTTAGCTGGGACATTATAGCTATCAGAATACAGAAGGTTGCCAACTTCATCCTGTGTAATAGTTAAACAGCTTAATAGCTCATAAGGTAGTTATAGCTGCTAACACCATGCATAAGTTCATAGCTACAGCCTTTACCATTGCTAACATTATATATATATATATATATAGCAGGGTGTGCGAAGCCATATACATACAAACCTAAGATCCTACCTTAAAAGGAAACTTCTGCTGTATATTGTTGTGAATCCAGTGCAAGAGCTTGACATTTCCATGTAAAGTAGTCCCTGATTACTGTATTAGTTGTTGACAATATGGACACAACCACTAACCTAATTACTTATTGTTAAGTGGCTGTACAGGCACTAACTGGAGCCTCAGTAAACCATAAACACCAGTTAAAAGGGATGGCACACAGAATGAAATAATTTGAGATTATGAGACCAACCAACACATGAGCTGTGGTAGAATCTACTCATGATGTAAGCAGATTATTTGTCCTGCCTGCATTTCGGAGGTGTTCATGCTAAGACAGTAAGAAAATGAAACACAACACTAAACCATTGTCACATTAACTGGCCCAAGGGGAAGCCAACCAACGGAATGGAGTCACCTAAACCACCCTGAAATGTAAAGGAAGGTGGGTGTTGTGAAAATCAACAAGCTGACTAGTTTCTCGACTACTGCAACATTATTGATATCCCAGCCTTGTGCATCTTCCCTTAAACAATAAATCACTGTATAATATTTATATATAATCATTGTTAATGGTTTTAAAACATATTCTGTTGAACCCAATGTGTCACACTAAAATTCACTAGTAACCGTTAATTTGCCAGCTTCTTTCATAAGATTGTTTTTCAACAGCAAGCAGTTGTGTAATAAACAATGATGTAACATAATCCATCTATTATAGTCATAAGAAAAATCACTGATATGAAAATTTAGCATGCTATAGCCTAACCATTATTGGCTGTTAATGGCTAAAGTAAGAGTTAATAATGTGCTATTATTTGATACTCTCTTTTAATATTATAAGTTAAAGAAACCATGTTGTCAAGCAGAATCCATAAATTATGGTGGGGGTTTACAAAGTTTACTATAATAAATTATTGGATTGAATACTACAGACATGTATATTACCAATACAAAGTCATTACTCTACATTAAATTCCCTTATTTAATTGCTTCCATATAAGGCCACATGCTAAATGTTGTTGAAAACATTCCAAATAAGGTAACTACTGCAAGTTTAACCATAGGTTTAATTGTGAGGTTGTAACAGAGACAGATAGGCAACCCATGGGAGGTTATGTCTACCCAAAGTACTAATAATGTGAATGGGTGAATGGAGACAATCAACATGTGAATGTTATTACACCATCAAATATTAGGGACTTTTGTTTATTACCATGCAATAGCCTTTGTCAATATCTGTATAGTAAAGTGGGCCCTCTGTCAAGCCTTCAGTGCAGTCCCTCCCTGCTCAGGTACAGGGTATACAGTCACGGCTGGAGCCTATATGGGATTTTGAGTGGTCAGGCCAATTATGAACTGCAGTAAGGGTCATGAGTAGTGCACTTTTTATTGTAATACCTAGTCAAGTCAGCTAGAGATTATCTGTTTTATACAACACACATTAATGCATGCACTTCATGTATGCAGCATGAGTGGACTTATACATGCAATGCTAGGGGGTCTGGGGGCAGGGGCATAGCCAGGTGGATTTTCTACACTATACTTTAAACATTGAAAAACAGCTTTCCAATTTGTTATGAAACAGGACACATTAACCTTTATTGCAGTTAAACAATAGTTTCTCACACAATAGCAACGTGCACTTTTAGTACAATAAGTTTGTTAAAATCATAATAAAGCAGTCAGGCAAGATATTTAACAGTCACTTAGTGGTATAGGACACCCTTTTTCCAAATTCCTGCATTTTCCTCTCTGGGGGCATGCTCCCCGATGCTCTGAAATTACATCTGATGGATAGCTATTTTTACATGCAAAGTATCTTCCTTAGCATCAAAGTATCTGAAAGAGTGAAAGTATAGTCCCTTGAGAGATTGAATGTGAAAGCAATGGAAATTTTTAATGCCATACTAGCATGCATAATCAATTAACTCAATGCAATATTGCTATGTAGATAGTTTGCTGGAAAATCTGAAAAGTGTAAGATAATAACATAGCTATAATACTAAGCAGTGTGATTAGTGCAGGGACTAATATTCTAACAGAACAACTGACTGGTCTATTAGAATATTGTTATGACTGCTTTATTAGGTATGCTAATTTATCTTGATCATTGTGCAAACAATTAGGTGAAAAGTGGTCACTGGACTGGCCTGCACTGATGCTAGTAACTACAACCTCACGATAAACAGCACAGCCATTCTTCCTTATACACACACACACACACACACACACACACACACACACACACACACACACACACACACACACACACACACACACACACACACACACACACACACACACACACACACACACACACACACACACGCGCGACATGCATACACACGCGCAAGTGCACACATACACACACACACATAATCAAGACACACGGTAGTGTGTCGTGCGGCCCAAGAAGCCGGCGCGTAACACCCGTGAGTATATTGACAGGAAGAAAGAAAACGCAATTTTCGCACCTCCGTAGCTCTGTGCTTCCTTGATGAAACAAGACGAGTTTTGCTGTGGACATGCCCCCCAACTGCAGCACTCTACATTCCAAATTGGAGCGAAATCGCTTCGCGCGTTCCCGAGATATGCGACTTCAAAAATTGGCTGAGTTTCTTCGTTTTTTTTCTTCTTCTTCTTCTTCTTATTTTTCTTTTTCTTGTCGCACACTTACAAAAACTGCTATAAACCTCGAACGCGTTATCCGATTGCCTTGAAATTTGGCACACAGAAGGGGGGTATAAAGGCGCATCTCGGTACCAACTTTGGCTGGAATACCATAAACAGACAAAGAGTTATGAGCAATTACGCACGAAAAATAACACCAATATGTTGTCACGCCTACAGGGTAAACCGCGTATGGGAAGAAGCTGAAAATCGGTGGGTGAATAGGTTAACTATTGAACCTCGAACCTTTTGTGGTTTGAAAGAAATCGAGCTAAAAACCAGGAAGATACAGTGAAAAAATCAACAGTGTGTAACAATTACGCAATCGAGATTAGCTAATTTTTAATTTTTTTATTTTATTATTATTATTATTATTATGCTTGCCACGCCTACCAGGTAAACCGCTTGGGGTAATGCTTTCAAAATCGCTGTACAGATGGAGTTATCATCTTAGAAAGGCTCTTCAATGGTGTAGAAGAATCAGACTTAAAGCCACGGAGTTATAACACGAAATCCAACTTGGTGTAGCAAGTGCGAGATCGAGATACTCTAATAGAGCAGTCATCCTAATAGAGCAGTCACCCTGAACAGAATTCAAGAGATCAGTTAGAAATAAGTAACCTGTATAGAGATCAGCTACAAACAAATCACCCTGTAGAGAGTTCAGCTACAAACAATTCACCCTGTTAAAACATCAGTTAGAAGAAGATTTCTTGTAGAGAGTTCAGATACAAACAAATCACCCTGTTGAAAGATCAGCTAGAAGATGTCACCTTGTAGATACTTCAGTTACAAAGAAACCACCATGTAGAGAATTCAGCTACAAACTAGTGACCCTGTAGATACATCAGCTAGAAGAAGTTACCTTGTAGAGAGTTCAGCTACAAAGAAACCATTCTGTAAAGAGCTCAGCTGCAAACAAATCACCTATACAGAATTCAGCTACAAACAAATCACCCTGTAGAGAGATCAGCTAGAAGAAGTTACCTTGTAGATAGTTCAGCTACAAACAAATCATCCTGTAGAGAGATCAGCTAGAAGAAGTTACCTTGTAGATAGTTCAGCTACAAACAATTCACCCTGTACAGAGCTCAGTTAAAAGAGGTTTCCTTGTAAAAAGTTCAGCTACAAACAAATCACCCTGTAGAGAGATAAGTAAGAAGAAGTTACCTTGTAGATCGTTCTGCTACAAACAATTCACCCTGTTAAGAGATCAGCTAGAAGAAGTTACCTTGTAGAGAGTTCAGCTACAAAGAAACCATCATGTAGAGAATTCAGCCGCAAACAAATCATGTATAGAGAGTTCAGCTACAAACAAATCTCCCTGTAGAGAGATCAGCTAGAAGAAGTTTCCTTGTAGAGAGTTCTGCTACAAACAAATCACCCTGTAGAAAGATCAGCTAGAAGAAATCCCCTCGTAGAGAGTTCAGCTTCAAAGAAACAATCATGTGAGAGTTCAGGTACAAACAAATTGTCCTGTAGAGAGATCAGCTAGAAGAAGTTACCTTGTAGAGAGTTCAGCTACAAAGAAACCATCATGTAGATAGTTCAGGTACAAACAAATCACCCTGTAGAAAGATCAGCTATAGAAGAAATCACCTTGTAGAGAGTTCAGCTACAAAGAATCTATCGTGTAGAGAGTTTAACTACAAACAAATCACCCTGTAGAAAGATCAGCTATAGAAGAAATCACCTTGTAGAGAGTTCAGCTACAAAGAAACCATCATGTAGAGAGTTCAGCTACAAACAAATCGGCCTGTAGAGAGATCAGCTAGAAGAAATTACCTTGTAGAGAGTTCAGCTACAAAGAAACAATCATGTAGAGAGTTCAGCTGCAAACAAATCACCTGTAGAGAGTTCAGCTAGAAACAAGTCACCTTGTAGAGAGTTCAGCTAGAAGAAGTAACATTGTAGAGCTACAAAGAAGCTACCATGTAGAGTTCAGCTGCAAACAAATCACCCTGTAGAGAACTCAGCTACAAACAAATCGCCCTGTAGAAAGATTAGCTAGAAGAAGTTACCTTATAGGGAGTTCAGCTATGAACAGATCACCCTGTAGAGAGTTCAGCTACAAACAAATCACCCTGTAGAGAGTTAAGTTACAAAGAAACCACCATGTAGAGAGTTCAGCTGCAAAAAAAATCAATCACTCTGTAGAGAGTTCAGCTAGAAGAAGTCACCTTGTAGAGAGTTAAGCTGCAAATAAATCACCCTGTAGAGAATTCAGCTACAAACAAATCACCCTGTAGAAAGATCAGCTAGAAGAAGTTACCTTGTAGAGAGTTCAGCTACAAAGAAACCACCATGTAGAGAGTTCAGCTGCAAACAAATCACCTGTAGAGAGTTCAGCTAGAAACAAGTCACCCTGTAGAGAGATCAGCTAAAAACAAGTCACCCTGTAGAGAGTTCAGCTAGAAGAAGTCATATTGTGGAGAGTTCAGCTACAAAGAAACTACCACGTAGAGAATCCAGCTGCAAACAAATCATCCTGTAGAGAGTTCAGCTAGAAGAAGTCACATTGTAGAGAGTTCAGCTACAAAGAAACTACCACGTAGAGAATCCAGCTGCAAACAAATCATCCTGTAGAGAGTTCAGCTAGAAGAAGTCACCTTTCAGAGAGTTCAGCTACAAAGCAACCACCATGTAAAGAGTTCAGCTGCAAAAAACTCAATTACCTTGTAGAAAGATCGGCTAGAAGAAGTTACCTTGTAGAGAGTTCAGCTACAAAGAAACCACCATGTAGAGAGTTCAGCTGCAAACAAATCACCTGTAGAGAGTTCAGCTAGAAACAAGTCACCCTGTAGAGAGTTCAGCTAGAAGAAGTCACATTGTAGAGAGTTCAGCTACAATGAAACTCCCATGTAGAGAGTTCAGCTGCAAACAAATCACCCTGTAGAGAACTCAGCTACAAACAAATATGCAGTGAAAAAGATCAGCTAGAAGAAGTTACCTTGTAGAGAGTTCAGCTACAATGAAACCACCATGTAGAGAGTTCAGCTACAAACAAATCACCTGTAGAGAGTTCAGCTAGAAACAAGTCACCCTGTAGAGAGATCAGCTAGAAACAAGTCACCTTGTAGAGAGTTCAGCTAGAAGAAGTCACATTGTAGAGAGTTCAGCTACAAAGAAACCACCATTTAGAGAGTTCAGCTGCAAACAAATCACCCAGTAGAAAGTTCAGCTATGAACAGATCACCCTGTTGAGAGTTCAGTTAGAAACAAGGAATCCTGTAGAGAGATCACCTAGAAGTATCGCCTTGTAGAGTTCAGCTACAAACAAATCACCTGTAGAGAGTTCAGCTACAAACAAATCACCCTGTAGAGAGATCAGCTAGAAGAAGTTACCTTGTAGGGATTTCAGCTACAAACAAATCACCCTGTAGAGAGTTCAGCTACAAAGAAACTATTCTGTAAAGAGCTCAGCTGCAAACAAATCACTTGTACAGAATTCAGCTACAAACAAATCGCCCTGTAGAGAGATCAGCTAGAAGAAATTACCTTGTAGATAGTTCAGCTACAAACAAATCACCCTGTAGAAAGATCAGTTAGAAGAAGTTACCTTGGAGAAAGTTCAGCTACAAAGAAACCATTTTGTAAAGAGCTCAGCTGCAAACAAATCACCTGTACAGAATTCAACTACGAACAAATCACCCTGTAGAGATCAGCTATAAGAATTTACCTTGTAGATAGTTCAGCTACAAACAAACCTCCCTGTAGAGAGATCAGCTAGAAGAAATTACCTTGTAGAGAGTTCAGCTACAAAGAAACCACCATGTAGAGAGTTCAGCTGCAAAGAAATCACCCTGTAGAAAATTCTGCCAGAAACAAATTGCCCTGTAGAAAGATCAGTTAGAAGAAGTTACCTTTTAGAGAGTTCAGCTACAAAGAAACCATTCTGTAAAGAGCTCAGCTGCAAACAAATCACCTATACAAAATTCAGCTACAAACACATCACCCTGTAGAGAGATCAGCTAGAAGAAGTTACCTTGTAGATCGTTCAGCTACAAACAATTCACCCTGTAGAGAGAGCAATTAGAAGAAGTCACCTTGTAGAGTGTTCAGTTACAAAGAAACCACCATGGAGATTTCTGTAATCAATATATGTGACCGGATTTGCGAAAAGGGGTCTTCCACACACATCCAATTCCGTAAATGTTGGAGACCATAACTCAGTGTTCAAGTAACATATTAACCTGAACATTTCACCATGTATTCAGCTATAGTGGTGCTCACCACTGCCCAAATATCAAGGCAATAGCTCTTTCCAATCTGAAGTTATCAATTGTCAAAGTTGGCAAATTGGACCCCTTTTCGCAAATCCGGTCACATATGTATTATACAGTATATATAATTTGTACATTTACTGATAAAATATTTAAAGTACATCTACTTCATCTTTTCTTCTTCCTGTAGTAAAGAAAAAAACATAGGTTAAAAAAGTCCCAAAGCTGGCCATAGGCCGGCTTTGGGGTATACAAATACAAAAAGAAATGAAATCTAATCCAAAACAGCCAAGCTGTAAAAAAAGTGTGCGGCCCTCAGAAAGGCTATGGTGAAAAAAGATGTGAAATCCAAGGTGGCGGCCAAGAAATGGCTGTGATGGTAGGTTAGTGGTAAAAATTTTAATAACGACAATTCAGGTGAATTTTTGTGAAGCGGCACAAAAATTCACCTGAATTGTCATTATTAAAATTTTTACCACTAACCTACCATCACAGCCATTTCTTGGCCGCCACCTTGGATTTCACATCTTTTTTCACCATAGCCTTTCTGAGGGCCGCACACTTTTTTTACAGCTTGGCTGTTTTGGATTAGATATACTACTACTACAAAAAGAAACACATAATAACAAAACAGACGAGACATGCACATATCACAAAAGTACATACTGATTCGTCAAATTTTTGACGTCAAAATTTCCTTGCATACGGTATGCTCTCTTTGTACCTGTCATAGGTTATAGCTACAGTACACTGATCATTGTAGTGGGAATATTGCAGAACACAATAAGTAATTGCTGCACATAAGGATGATGCTACTGGAGAGACTGACAACTGACAGAGAATTGTTACAAATATAATATGCAGGGTTTAACAATAAGGTGGAAAATTTGCCTTACTACCATCGGCATCACAAAGCAGTGAAGATCCAAAACAAATTGTATCCCAAAATTCACTTTGCTATCCTTTCTGATGTCCAATCTCCTCAGTGGTGAGAGCGACCAAGAATCTACATAGTTCTGGCATGGGCCCCTGTGAGTGTCTGTCCTGTTGTTCATTAACTAATAACAAATGGTGCCAATTGTGTTTGTAACAAACTCCTCGGAGGAGCTTGTATGGGAGAAATCACGATTGTAATTGGAAGTTGCTATCAGTAGCTATGTATATAGTTAAGAAGCACCTGTCCTCTTTGATGACCAGTCAGGTGTATGATTTCTCTGATTCTGATTTGTGGCACTTTCGCCACTTTGTGAACAGCATTTCAGCATCTTCTGCCATCCTGTTTGATTGTTGGATAACAAGATAGTTGAGAATACTGATAGACAACCTGAACCTGCAGGACATCCAGAACCATCTACAGTCCCATGGAGGTCTGGTACAAAGCAAGGCAACCAAAATGGACAGAAGGTTATGTACCATCGAGTTGAACTGAAGGTGTATAGCTATTGACATTCAGTTAATAGTTTTGCCTGCATGATACGCTTGCGATTTGTTGTGGCTACTTTGATAATGGTAAAGGATCTTGCACCAACAACCACAAATTAGTCTAGCTACATTTAATTCCCGGCCTAACAAGAGGGAAGACCTATCATGTAAAGGTAGGCTCAAGTGCACACAAATTAGTCTAGCTACATTTAATTCCCGGCCTAACAAGAGGGAAGACCTATCAAGTAAAGGTAGGCTCAAGTGCACACAGATAGCGTTAAATATGCTATACTAAACAGTGTGTTACAATCAGAGACATCAAGTGTAACAAAAGTCATCGCGATCATCACACTTCACAAGCATTCAAACGAGAAGGATCACATGATCATGAGGTTAAGGTCTCGTGATCTTAAGGAGCGGGAAATCACTAGTTTCGTGCGCCCGACTAGAGGTTCAGTAGAAAATCAGAAGACGGAATAGTATACGTAGCATGTATACTTAACTAGCGTTTTCTAGATCAAGTTATTTCACGAAGAGCTGTGATTATGAAGGAGGCATTCGTTTTTACTGCGTTCTGCAGCTTCTGCTTCGTTCTGGTCATCGCCAACCCTCTAACGAAAGATCCCGACTTGTCATGTACTGTCGACACTTCTTGCGGTAAGTTGTTAGCAAGACCAATACTGTACATACGTATCTATACATTATCCCATCAGACAAGAGTGATTATGATGTGACAGATCTGAAAATCTCCTTCTCTCCTAACCCACCACAGAAAGGAAGGAATCTCACCATCATTGCAAGCGGGACTGTCAGTAAGTAGCTAGCTGTAACGTTAAAACCTTCATTGGTGCTGATGTCAGAAGTGTCAGCAAAGTAAACTCGGAAATGTGATTAAGTAAAAGGCATAGCTAGTTTTACTTTTGAGTCATGTTGCAATAGAGATAATTATTCTTATAGCTATTGCATAATGTAATCACACATAGTCCAATACAACTAATATTAGCCTGCAAATTAGAGCCTTAGCTAGCTATATCCTTGATTGAAAACACTGGCAATGATTATCAAACTTGAAACCTTTTAGGAGGTCTTCGTGATGGGACTTGGAGTTGTATGCATGCATGTGTCTATATAATTATATACCAGAAATTCGATTTTACAGCTATTGCAATGGATGTTTCACAATAATTAGCTGCATGATTCATGATTCACTGGCACCTTATGGAATTGGTTTAGTTTCTATCTACACAACAGAACCCAGTGTGTTTCTGTGGGCAACCACCTATCCGGCACTTTACTTGTTATCTCCGGCGTGCCACAGGGGAGTATTCTGGGTCCTTTGCTCTTTTTAATATTTATCAATGACCTCCCATCAATTGTCACATCAGATCTATTTGAGTTTGCTGACGATACAAAATTATTCAGACAAATCACATCAACATTAGACATTGAGCATCTCCAAGAAGACATCAATTCATTATTCAACTGGTCCATTAACAACTTTCTCTCATTTAATCTTTCAAAGTTTGTGTTTATGAGCTACCATCGCAAATTCAACTCTACATATCATGTCAACGGTCATTCAATTGATGAGTCCTCCAGCTGTAAAGACCTTGGGATTGTTTTTACTAATTCGCTAACATGGCAAGCACACTATGAAATGATTTCTTCTAATGCCTATAAATCTCTTGGCTTATTGCGTAGGGTCTTCAAGGACTCCAATTGTCCCCAGGCCAGAAAATCTCTGTTTATCACTTTAGTTAGATCAAAGCTACTGTATTGTTCCCCCCTGTGGAGGCCATACCTGTTAAAAGACATTGAATCACTTGAGAAAGTCCAACGAAGAGCCACCAAATTCATATTATCAAACTATCAATCAGACTATAAAACAAGGCTAATACAAACTGGTATGTTGCCACTAATGTACATTTACGAAATTGCCGACATACTATTCTTTATCAAATCCATCAAAAATCCATCAGATAAATTTGACATCTTGAACTATACCAACTTTACTACAGGTTCAACAAGATCTGCTGGCACAAAGTTATACCCCAAGACAGCCCATATCAACCCTATCATGAACTCATATTTTTATCGTTTACCAAGATTATGGAACTCTTTACCAATAATTGACCTATCTCAATCACTAGATGTAATCAAACCAAAGTTGAAAGCATTTTTATGGAATCATTTTTTAGCTAACTTTGATAATACCCCCTGTACTTTTCATTACCTGTGTCCTTGTACCCGCTGCTCCAAGACTCCTGCACCAACCAACTATAATTATTTGTAACTATTATATAAATGTATGCATGTATAGTTTTTGTAGTTAAGTAGTTAGTGCTCTAGGCTACCAGTGCAGGACACTGGTAGTCCTTCAGAATTGTATGTCTCTGTAATCACTATAGCCTCTACTGTATGTAATTCCAATTCTGTAAAGCAATTATTAAATTAAATTAAATTAGATTCTTAGCTCTTTGTCACACTGTATGATCATAGTGGTGCAGTTGCTGTTACTTGCAGTGCATGGTGGAATCATACAGCAAGCTATAATGAGCTATGTAGCTAGTTTTGAGATGTATCTGCAAGTCCCATGCATATGGTGACTCCATAGATACAAGATTACTGAATTAACCATTCATAAATCACTAGATAGTGTTGCATGGTCAGTTCAAATTCAAAAGTCTTTGTATGTGATATTGGTCTTTATTGCATGATTACGCTAAGAATGACCTTGTAAACAGATAGGATATTAACAGATTTCATTCAATCTACTGACAATGAAGAGGCTTTTCTATAGTACTGAAAGCTTATCCTATTGTCCTGTGCACCCATGAATGAAATTACATATTGAATATGAAGGTGGACATGCATCTCAAATACCTTGTTTTATGTATTAGCTACCTAGTTCTCAAATATGTACCTTGTTTTACCTAGTAGCCATACTAGTTATCAGCTACAAAGTTAATCTCAGAGTTAAATGTACAGTTACTTACATTTACATCTTCATCTAAATTTTCATGCTATGTGCTGAAAACAAAAACACATAGCTACTCTATTTATTTATTTATTTATTTATTACTGTGTAGGACTTCATCAAGAAGTATAACACACAGATACAAAAACAAAATCAAAGTAAATTCAGATGATTTAACAAAATGTCCTTAAAACTATTACAACTCATACAGCCACTACACATGCACACAAAACTGTTTTTTTTTTAATTTTTGCTTATAATTGCTATAGCTACAGCATACAGAAAATCTATGTCTCACCTGTGCATTTTACTGTTACTAAAAATATGTTAATACTAAGTATTTTATTACCCATTTATAACGATTTTAGCACCTATGTATAGGTATGTGTATAGTGGTAGTATTAGTTAATCCCACAGTGAGTATGATATCATTGTTACCAAACCTGAGGCCTAGGCCAAAGTTTTGATAACATGCAGATATCCTGTGAGTGTAGGTATGGTTTAAGTAGCTTCTATCCCACACTTTGAAGCATCTGAACAACACGACAATTTCTGAAATTGAAGTATCGGTAACAATGTGTTATGACATACTTTCTATCCCCCACTTTAAAGCATTTAACTTCATAAACAACATGACAATGAGGCTAGATAAACATGTGATGGTTTCAAGTTTTGCTGTGAATACATACGTTATGGTCTGAATGTGCCTTTCATACTAAACTTCCTCTCACCTACTGGGGTTTAACTTCTATTAGGAGGGTAATTATACTCCTACTGTATTACTTTGATGTAGGGCTCCAGTGGGATAGAAATGTTGTTGCTGTGTACATGCTAAATAGCTTACAGTGTTGTCATTTCATATTAGACAGGCAAATTGCTGGTGGTAAAATCAAGGTGACGGCTAAGTATGGTTTTATCACTGTATTGAATCAAAGCTACGATGTATGTGACTTTGCTAAGAAAATGGGCAAAGAGTGCCCAATCCCTGCAGGTAAAGTGATAATGAATATTATTGTTTTAAATATCATTATGTGTATGCATGGTAATCCTGCTTTTTTTGTTGTTGTTTTTTTGTAGTTACTATAAAAGTTGCCTTTATTTTTAATGAAAACGTGCTGCAACACAATATAAGTGGACCCCCCATTTTTTGTTAGAAAATGACAGCTATAAACTGTCATGTGTAACTGGGCCTGCGAAAATAGGGCATGTGGGAACATGATTTTGCCTACTTTTTCAAACTTCCATCACTCATAATTTTTTATAGTATTATGCTATGGCAATACATTTTTCAGTATCTAGTAAGCATTTAATTGGTGTTATGATGCAAGTTACAGAATACAAATATTCCGTCCCAGTACTGCAACATGAACTGTAGTGTAGTTTGTGCCCATGCACATGTCCTGTTTTCGCAGGCCTGGTCACATATACAAATATGCAGTGTCCATTTTTTATGCAGGCCCTTTGAGTGGTTCTAAAACTGTGATGGTGCCTGATAAAATTCCAGGGGTAAGTATCCAAGTATTTGCTATACAATATTTGGAATGTATTGTTTATTGGTAGGGGACATATCTTGTCAGTATCGAAGGCACTGATCAAGGTGGCAAGAATATGATATGTGCCAATATCAAATGTAATGCTTAATAGAAGGAACAATGACTTTGTTGTGGACACTGCTGTTATGCACATACTGTACGCAAGGAAATTTTGACGTATGAAAATTTTGACGAATTCACACTTAAGCAGATTTGACGAATAAAATGTTGACGAAAATCAACAAATTGTAGGCAAAACCTGTACTTTTAAAGGCACTTATAAACATTTGACGAATTTAAATTTGACAAATTAAACTGATTCGTCAAATTTGTCAATTTTTTTTGACGTCAAAATTTCTTGCGTACGGTAACACATGTAGCTAGTAGCTACACAGTAAAAATGAGTAGCAGTGAATGTCACTGCAAATTTTAGTGATCCTCACTAAAAAATTCAGTGATGATTAGCTACTATCTTCAGTATTTTGCCACAGATTTCACTATACTCAATATTTACTGTGTAGGACTTGCATTTTATAAAGCATTATTTATTTTCTGTTGCAAATAAATTGAGATAACACATTATTGTTATGGCAAAAAGTTAGATCATAGATATCACAACTTAGAGGACTTATAATTATGCTGCCAAATACTGAGCAAGCTGCCAATATCTTGCTAACTTATAAGTATAACCCCTGAAGTCATGTTAATCAGTTGAAGAGCATTGAACAATACTTGCAACGACATTTTCAAACCCCTTGACATCATTAAAAGTATTGGGCAGAATACTGGAGTGATGCATTAACTTGATTCACATGATCTAACAACCAACTGCAGGTTAACAACAAGAAAAGTTTAAAGTACATAAAACATCTAAACAGAGACTTGATGGAGCAGCAAACCAACATCAACACTGGCTGAAGCAACAAACCTACGTGACAATCAATACAGGATGGAGCAGCCGGTATTGTAAGGACACTGATGTGGTAGTAGCTATTACCTATTATGCAAGAAATCGTGATTGTATCAGGGGCGGATCCAGGAACTGGCAAGGGGAGGGGCACAAACAGGTTAAGTCGTAGGTAATTGGGGAGAGCCAGATTCTGTTGTTATAGTTAGTTGCTGCATTTTTGAAGCAGCAAATAATCGCCTCTTAGTAGCATTTCACTGTTAATTTTGCCATTTTGGCCTTTGCGATTGGTTGTGAAGTCTTAAAAGCTGTTTAAATAGCTCTGAACGTCTGAAACAACACAATAATTGTTTTTAGAGGCGCTTAGTACGCACGAAGATGCTGGGTAACAATTTCACAGTTAGTTTGACTTTTATTTGCTTTGGTTCAGGTAAATTTGTAATAAATACTAGTAAAATGTGCATATTTTCATGAGTTTTATAAAATGATCTTGGCCTAACATAAAGTTTAGTATATTAATCAGCAGTATGTCTGGCTGTGTGTATGTGTGTGTGTGGGGCATTTGACCCAAATATCCCATCCTGGATCGGCCATTGTGTATATATAACTATAACCTGCATGGTATCGGGCGGATCTAGGATTTTTTGAAAGGGAGGGGGGGGCGCTAAGCTGGACAGGACATAGGTAACTAGCCAGGCATTAGAAGATACCAAGCCTTTTCACAAGGCCCTAGTTCCATATATATTCCACTTCAAAATATGGAAGGAAATGGTGGATCTATTTTCATCCACTTTTGGATTTTTTTTACTCTGTGATCTATCCTTCCAATATTAGATGGAAATAGCTCATTTTCCTATATAGTGACAAAAATCTACAATAAGGTTCCAAAATTGGATGGTTCTGTTCATCCAATTTTGGAATAATCTGTACCAACTTTATATTCATCCAAAATTGGATGGTTGTGGTCATCCACTTTTGGAATAATCTATACCAAATTTATAATCATCCAAAATTGGATGGTTCTGGTCATCCACTTTAGGAATACTCTGTACCAAATTTATAATCATCCAAAATTGGATGGTTCTTGTCATCCACTTTTGGAATAATCTGTACCAAATTTATAATCATCCAAAATTGGATGGTTATGGTCATCCACTTTTGGAATAATCTGTACCAAATTTATAATCATCCAAAATTGGATGGTTCTTGTCATCCACTTTTGGAATAATCTGTACCAAATTTATAATCATCCAATAGTGGATGGTTCTAGTCTTCCAATATTGGAATAATCTGTACCAAATTTATAATCATCCAAAATGAGTCTTCCAATTTTGAAATAATCTGTACCAGATTTATAATCATACAAAATTGGTCATCCAATTTTGGAATAATCCTTACCAAATTTATAGTTATCCAAAATCGGTATCCAATCTTGGAATAACGTGAACTAAATTTATAACCATCCAAAAGTGGATGGTTCTTGTTATCCAATTTTGGAATAATCTGTACCAAATTTATATCCATCCATAAATGGATAATTCTGGTAGTCCAATTTCACCATTAGCATACCTGCACTAAATGCATGATCTCCCATGTTTCATCACTTTTTATTTCTATGATCCGAAGTGAAACTTAAAATTCCTTGTACTTGCACTCATGGCGAATGATAAGTTAGAACAAATTTGCTTACTTCTATTGTTTAAGGTTTGGTGCAAAATTACAAATGACTTTCATTTGCAAATTAAAATCATTAATGCATTACTACTAATCAACACCTTATACTGTCAGCAAAAAGAAATGAGACACAAATAAAGATAACTCCATGATGAATACCTTCATGCCATCAAATTAATTTTGCATCTGAGCATGTGCTCCAATGATCAACCTTATGCTTCATTTTCCGGCATGTTCTGCCTGTTACACAGCAATGCAAATGGAGAGAAGTGCAGCTACAGGGGGTTGTGGAGAATATGGGTAATTACACATAGGGAAGCCATTATATGCTACCAGGAATTGACACCTTAAGCTATCAATGAAGAGAAATGGGGCAAAAAGGAGCACAAAGGCTACTTAGTTAAGTCCATGATGCATGCATTGTTACTTACTGTCATATGCCAAAAGGCACCAGAGGGGATGAAGTGACATTAAACAGTGAAAAACCAAGCTTGTAGCCTTAGCCATTATTGAACTAAGATGAATTTGTCAGTCAGTCAGCAGAAAATTCCATTATATAGAAACTTGAAAAACTTTATTGTAACTTATTGCAAGCATTTCAAGTCACATTTTTAGACTTTGCTATACCTCACCAATACTGCCAAGGCACTATGAAGGTATTGTGAGGCTGGTTTCTGGTCAATATTTTTATTGTGAAAACATCCTTAATACTGTTCTACCATACTGTATGATCGTGAACAATGATACATAAGTTGGATTGCTGTGATTCGTTATTTTCAGATTGTAAATATGAATTTAATACAAAGTATTCCAAAATTGGATGACAAGAACCATCCAATTTTGGATGATTATAAATTTGGTATAGATTATTCCAAAATTTGGATGACAAGAACTATCCAATGTTGGATGGATATAAATTTGTTACAGATTATTCCAAAAGTGGATGACAAGAACCATCCAACTTTGGATGATTATAAACTTGGTACAGATAACCATCCAATTTTGGAACCTTATTGTATATTTTCGTCACTATATAGGAAAATGAGCTATTTCCATCCAAAATTGGAAGGATATATCACAGAGTAAAAAAACATCCAAAAGTGGATAAAAATAAGTCCACCATTTCCTTCCATTTTTGGAAGCGGAACATACCTCCCTAGTTCATATAGTATCCATGGTAAATTTAGCTATTTGGAATATATAGTGACTATATTAGTGTGCAACCTAGGGGGGTCTGGGGGCATGCCCCCCCCCCCCCCAGGAAATTTTTGAAAACTAGGTCCTCTAAAGGTGAATCTGAGAGTACGTATTTTTAGCAACTTTTCAGTGGAAAATAATGGAATTTCAGTTTATTATGTATCTTTCAAATTTTGCTTTTCCATTAAATCAAGACTGATTGTAATATGCATTGAGTATAATATGATAATCTTTTCATTTGTGGCTACCAAGAATTTAGATATAGCTAGCTATGTGCCATAATGCATCAGCTCCTCTTGGCCATGCTCTAATCAGCTAAATCTGTGAGGCAAAAACATGTATAACTAAGTAGTAGTGGTGCTGAACGTCACAATTATTAGTATGCATGCTCCATAGCCTAGTGACACTTTTGTTAGCCATAACACCAATAAAGTGTACTGAAAAGCAGAATGCAGTGAAGGGTACTAGTAGCTATTAGCTAGTCCACTGGCAATCCTTAGCAAAGTGCAACTATATTATTTATGGGCTTTCTGAATTTGTTGTTGTGATAGTCAATTTATTATATCTGCCGCATTATGAGGACTGAACTATAGGCTAGCTACAAATGCCAGCTACAAATGCCAGCACCATAACCCACAGCATGGGGTCATATCAGAAGGTAACTGATACATATTTTACATTCTACAACAAAAGTGGGTGAATATGCTATAGCTGCCTTACGAGTAGAGTTGCACCGATATGCATTTTTTCACATTTGCCGATACCGATTATTTGCCTATTCCTGTAACCGATATGCCGATATTTACCGATATTCTTCATTTCTTCAGAACAGAGGAGGAGGAGGAGCAGAAAATCACCTAAAGTTTATGCGTATAAACTGCATTTGTAATGATAATGTAATCAATGTAATTAATTACGTGGGCGGCCGACTTTTACAATGTTTTACACAGTTTTGCTAGTATCTCCTTTCATGGAAAAGGAAGCCAAGTAGTTATAAAACAGCTAATCAAACAGTGTTTTAGTGGGACTACAGACCCTTTGTGAAGAGTGATCAACTAATTGCGTGGGCGGCCGATAAATATACACAGCCTACTATAGCCTTGCAACCACATTTGTGCAAACAAACAAACTCAAATAGTTACAAAACAGTTACAACAAACCACTTACTGCTACATTCACCACCTTCTTTACTTTCACCTGTTCATTGTCGTCAACTTAACGATTGATTGTGGGTTTCGGTTAACCGGCAAGTTATTTCCGCTTCGTAGCCGATACCGATACTTGTAAAATTAGCTAATATCGGTTGTTACCGATAATTCAACCGATTATCGGTGCAACTCTACTTACGAGACTGCAAATTGCCAAAAGACTACAGTTCAGCTGAGTTGGTAGCTAGCTACATATTATACTGAAGCTGATAGATCTAACCAATTAAACTAACTAACACTTTTTGAATCATATAATTCATTTAAACCACTCTAATCACCTCTTATAACCAAAGTGGAAAACACCGCTACTCATCTGAATAAAACAAAACCCACAATTAAAACTTTTATAACTGGAAATGCAACCCACAATTGAAACTTGTTTTTGAATAACTCTTGAGGAAAAGGAAGTTATATTCTCCTGGAAACAGAGTTGAACAATAGGTATAGTTACATAGACATTATTTGTGTTGGTAGTGATACATAGTTCCTGAAATAAGTCTGCTTTTATACACATAGAAGATTTAGGGTTTTATTGGCTAAGTACTAACTTAGAAAGGAAAGGGGGGATACAGCCCCCTTATCCCCCCCCCCCCCCCAATCCGCCCCTGGGTATTCCATACTCATGAGTGTTGTGCGTTCCTCCTATATGTGCTGCATAATGATTGATAAGTTAGCAAGATATCGTAACATTGTATAGAAATGCGATGCAAAAAATAATTAAGATCATCAGACTATATATAGCAAATGAGTGCATGGTACCAGTTATGCATTCCATTTTCTCAAATGTCTGTTAATGGTTTGCCAATATAGCTGGTTAAGTGTCTCCACTTGTGAAGGTTACAAGCAATTATGTCTTAGATATTTCAGGTATACAGTGTATGCACATGCCACTTGTACTTTACTGATATATAGTGTTATAGACAATATAGAGAAAGCATGCATGCATCGGTGTTGTTAGAGTACATAATAAAGAATAGATATAGTTACTTCTGTCGTTATTGTCTATGTATAAAATGAAATTGATGATAAAGAAATCTTTATGCACAATACACATCAATTCATATGTGCTACAATATTATACTCCTTAGTAGTGTTCAATAATTTGATTAAAATATTACAGTGTAATTCATGTAATTTCACCAAGCTAATACCTAGAAGACTATAATATACTATTGTTGCCAACCATTCAGCTCTGTACTTTCACACTTTATTTATCTTGAATATACAGGTACCATGCATGTCAGGTATCATGCATGTCAGGTATCAGGTAATCAGGTATTCTTTCTCCTCGGTTCCTCCTGCAGCAGCATGCAGCAGCAGCAGCAGCAGCAGCAGCAGCAGCAGCAGCAGCAGCAGCAGCAGCAGCAGCAGCAGCTCAAGACGTGCAGACCAGCGTTGAAACCGGGTCACTACTGCTGACCCGGATGACCCACTGACCCGGATAGCAATCCGGGTCAGACCCGGATTTGACCCGGATGTGACCCGGATTGACCCGGATTAAATTAAGTCGAGGCGCGCGATAAAAGCTATGTTTCGGGTATTCTCGAGCGAGCGAGACTACGTTTTGAGCGTTCGATTCGTGTTGAGTAAACAAGTAGTTATGTGATAACTAAGCCGGTAAGTTCATAATTTAAAATCAGTCAGTGGGTTTGGTTCCACGTAGCTACTGTGAGTTTACAGACAGCAATTGGGTGTGGCTTCATACATACTTAGTATTGCAATTTCCCAATATATTAAAATGGGTGTGGCTCACAAAAGTACTTAATATCCTGCTGCAAGACTAGACCTAGACTATATACAACTCATACATTAATCGATTAGTGGGCGTGGCTCCACGTAAGCTTGCAGACTGAAACGGACACAGTTTCATGCTACAGACTGCACTTACTAATAAATGAGCGTGGCTGAGCGTATGTTTGTAACGCGATAAGTGGGCGTGGCTCATGAAAGAGCTACGCGACTAGCGTTTATAGGTTCCACGTCGCCAAACGATCAATTTCGTTTCTCACGTGATCCAATCCGGGTCAGACCCGGATAATTTGTAAACCGGGTCAGACCCGGATGACCCGGAGAAAATGTGACCCGGTTGACCCGGATGACCCGACCCGGTTTCAACGCTGGTGCAGACAGCATATGAAGCGAATATCCTTTCGACACCTCGTCACTGGCGTCACATCATCAAAGCAATTGGCAGAATACTCGAGTGCTGCAGTAATGTGATACATCTTGATCTAACAACAACCAGTTGAACCATAACCAACTAGAAATGATATTACAACACATGAGACATCTACAGAGACTTGATGTTCATTGCTAATTGCACTCAGTACAATTGCTAACACTCGTTGGTGCCTCACATTGGTGCTACAATCTGTCTGTGAATGCTATCCCACTATCCCACTAGGGACAATGCTGAATGAACTTACAATCTGGAATATACAGTGTAAGGATGTGCTACTGAATAGATGACATTGACTCTTCTACTAGCTCCATAGAATCATGGTTGCATTGCCGGATATCAAATGTATTTAAACCATGTAATTTGAACATCATCATGTCAACAGATAATGATTTTTTATTCAGAGAGAGTGCTATATTGGAGGAATAGCACAAGTCACGATATAATGTAGCTATAATCTGGTACTGTTGGTTATCTCAAGTTGTACAAGAGGTTTAAAATGCCACTGGATCTTGTCCCTGTGTTCCCAGTATTTCAAATGGAGTTTGGTAAAACGGCCAACCTCCAGTATGTTGGTACCAGTAAGTTTGGATTACCCAAACTATCGTTACTATTGGCTGATTGTGCTCATGGTAGCAAGGTATCTCACACAGCTTTACTGAAAGTGAAGCCCTCAAGTGTGCATGTAGATCAGCTAATTTGCGGCATTAGCAGCCTTAAAGTTGTGACCGAATTAGATATATTAATCATAATAGGCGGATTTCATTTGATACAATTTACCTCAATTAATTCTTGACAGTTGGTACAGCTAACTTTTGCATGCCCCAATCCTCAGCAACTGAATTTAGATAACAACAAAGATGGTTTGAAAAGTTTACAAGGTCTTCGTACTATTGCCAACTGCTGTCATAACTTATGAAGACTAAACTTGATGGGTGTACCAGTTTCTGAGGTAGAGAATTGTGGAGGATATTGAGTGATTTGAAGTTAACCCACTTAGCAGTTAGCTTGTGTGTCTTATTACCATTGGGAGAAAATGACAAGAAAATACTCTCTAGGTTGTTTCAGAAATGTACAAGCTTGCAAGCATTAGAGTCCGGACAAATTCTGTGATGATTGTGAACGTAGATTCATAGGCAGCAGCCTGTTGGTAATATCATATTTCCCATCACTTATCCACTTTATCAATACTGCCTATTGATGCTTCCATAACACTACACTTACAGACATATTCGCTAACTGTAATAGGATCAAATACTTAAGACTTAGACAGCAGATTATTGTATGTCCTACCCCAGCTCGTAGTTGCTGTAATTTGCAACAGTTGTGTGTTAAATCCAGGGACACTCACCTTCCTGGTGCATTTATGAGTACGATATTAGCTCATGGTGGACTGGTTCATGTATACTGTGTGTAAATTCATTTGATAAAAGTACTGTGTATAACATTTGATACAAATGGTGTTGCTATTTTAGTGAAGAACTCTCCTGAGTTGGTGACATTCCATGCTTATGTGGTCCTGTATGATCGTAAAACAGACAAACAGATTACACAGTATCAAAATCTTGAAGTTAATCTCAAAATAAAATCACAGAAAGAAAAATCTTTAAAGTTGAGAGTTTCCTGTTGTTTGCAGACTAAGATGAAAGGAGTCCATGTGAAAAAGACTACTACTTAGATTTGATGTCATTGTGGCGTACACCTTCACTCGTGTACACCTTCACTTCTTTCATAGTTGTGTATTTTCGCACTATAAAATTATGGTATATATTACTATCTTACAATATGTTATAGGTTCTCACCCCTGGTCTTTCTAATTCATGGCCCAGCATCACACAAGTTAAAACAGCAGGTGGAAAAGAAAGTAAAAAACACATGCCTCAAATAAACAAGCACAACCACATGTACCAAAGGGTTTTGCAATAGCTATACTAATCATAATTATTCACGTGATATTATTGCATTTTTCAACACTTCAGCTCGCAAATGTTTAAACTCAATATCCTAGAGACAAGCTATGCAGAACCATGATAGTAGTAGACTAGCTACAGTCAAGTAAATTTTTTCAATGAGGTTGCCACATGATGAGGTAGTTATTCCAATCAGTCTTGCACTAGTTCCCCTATTATAATTATCTCTATAGTGTGGAGTAGTTGACAGTTCTATTAGAGTATTACAATTTTAGCAACTCTTAATCCTTACTGAACTTTGACCACTTCTGAAATAGATCAGAATAGCTAACTAGGGCCATGTCCGTAATAACTCATATTTGATGCATATCATATATATATGCCTACCCATTATTAATACAAGAAATCACGAATGCATATACATTATAATCTAGTTGGCATGTGACACCTGGCATTTCACATAGTATACCACACCCATCGATATTGTGCTTTCCTCCTATATGTCGTACCTAATGATCGATAAGTTAACAAAAGACTATAACATCAGTAGTGCAGTCAGCAAGTGACACATAAATGAAGATTGTGTAATTATGCAGAGTAGCTACATACACTACCGCAATGCATCATTGAATTTCCATGAAGATACTGTACGTATGTGTGATATAGATGTGCATGCACCGTGGAATCACTGGTTTTATCAGCCATGAAACTTTATCTTTGCAAAATTTATGAACATCTATACAGATTCCATGATATTTAACATGGTAGCTATTTATACCCATAGCGTTATTGATTTAGAAACAGGTAGACTACTTGGAATGGCCTTAGTTAGCTACTTGTAACTTGAGATTGTGGATTTGAGTACTACTTATTACAATGATTGTCAGTATAGAAATGAAAATGTAAATATTGATTTTGCTCAAAGTGACTTCTTGTTGAGTAGACACTGGTATGCCAAGACCACACTGGTTATACGTTCTATTTTCTCAAATTTCTCATAATGTTTGTTGTAGCTTGCTGATTGTTATTAAAGTTAACTGTTTCTAATTGCAAGCAAGTCTTGGTATAAAATGCATATGCATGCAAATTGTTACACTTGCAATCTAATTGTGTAGCATTAGGGCACACATGCATGGGCCAGCATAGTTGGAGTATATACATATTGACTAGTAGATAGTTATATATTTTTTGTTTCATTGTAATTGTCTGTGTATATGCTGAAACTGACAGTCTTCATACAGTATACACATCAGTTCATATACACAACAATATTGTAGTGATCAATAACGTGATTGAAATATTACAGTATCCTTCATACAATTATGCCTTGAAAGACTACTATTGTTGTCAACCATTCAGCTCTGTACTTTCATACTTAATTCATGTTGAATGAGGTATGTCAGTAAGTGAAAATAAACGTACTGTATATGTAACACATGCAGTTATACATGTGTATATGTGAATAAATATATAAACCATGTACAACAAACAATATATGTGTACTCACAAGTTGAGAGTTTGTTGTGGTAGCTAATAATTATTATGGGGTGTATAAAACTTATAGTAATTTTTGTATCTCTGCTTACAAGTAGTGAAGAGCTACAAGGACAGAAAGTGACTTGTTGGGAAGGATCTTGCGGTTGAGTATAGTTGCACCACTTTATGCACGATTGTAGGATATGAATTTAATTTTTACAGCTAAGCGGACTGCTTGGATACAAAATATTAAAGTGGATTTCAACCCATATCCTCCTGTAATCGGAGAAGATATATTGATACAACTAAATGGCACAATATGTTAGTTACCATGAATTATAAAACACGTTTATTTGACTGAATAAAATGCACTTTCTTGTTTGAATAATTTGTTGTTGATTTACAGTGGAGAAAGTGACCAGTGGACGAATGTACGTCGAAGTACGTTTCAATAATTTGCCACCATTAAGGGAAACATACGATTTGTGCTATGCATTGTTACAATTCATAAAAGTGAAATGTCCACTACTAGCAGGTCAGTCATTCATTTCAGTACAATTATGAAGTTTCATATTCTGCATGTGTACATTTCATTACAGAAGATGCTAACTGGAAAATTCAGTATAAAGTACCAAACTCTATCATTCCAGTAAGCTATGAATGTGTAAAGAATTATACAGTCACTATACAGTTGATTGTAAGAGTGAGTAACCACTAGACTAAGTGTGTATAACTATTTACATTATAGGATGTGTATTATGAATGGGTTTTGTACAGGGTAACTACAGTGGAACAGTCACAGCTACTGATCAGATGAATAATCTGCTATTTTGTCTAAATTTACAATGTATAGTTAGATGATCACTCTAAGCTAGCTAATGAGTGAGTGGATCAATGTGTGACAATTGAACTAGCTATATGTTTGTATAAATTTTTTTTATTAACATACACAGATAACAGAGTTAGCTAAAGTACATAAATAATTATAGCTACTGTATGTACTGGCATCTCAATTATGAACAAGCTTTAAGCACACAGTATATTATGGTGATACAAATACGTACTATGTATATATGTTATAATTATTATTATAGCCACAAATAAAAATACAGCCCTTCATATCACAGTAGGAGTAGTTATAGGTATGAGTCTGAGATGAAGCCAAGGATGCTGTTGTGATGTAACTGGCAAGTGAAAGACTTGCAGGGACTTGTGCAGCATTACCTATACATTTTTATTTGCTGTTGACAATGATGTATATCAAAGCTGAAAATTAAATACCTCACTGGACTGTGTAATTCTAGTAAACTTTTTGAAGTATGACTGTTTTAAAATAATTTCTTTTATAAGGCATATACAATGTGATTGTATGGCTCTGCAAAAAAACAGACTTTCCAATCATTAACAAAGGATAATAAGCTACTTAGTTGTATGGTGACTAGTTCACTATAAGCTAAGCATTATTAGCTATAATTTTACCACAAAATATAAATTTTTACTGAAAGCATGTTGTCAGGGGAGTTAATGTCTTGAAATGCATGCAGCATGTATGTAGGAGCATTTAATAGCTGTTGAAGTTTTATGGAACAAAATTATATGATGCATTTAAAGTACAGTGCAAGTTTATAGTAACCAACATGAAACTTACATTGCATGGTTTTTCCAAAGGACCACGACAAACAAAATCTTTATATAAACAGCAGAGTCAAACATATAGACTAAGGCTGGATTTTTAGTGTTCAACGATAGAGTTATTATATATATATACTCACATAGCTACCTGTGACTATACCTTGAATTATATACCTGTATAAGTTGTTTTACTCCAGAACACACATACACACACACACACACAAACACACACACATACACACACACACAAACACATACCACACACACACATACCACACACACACATACCACACACACACACACACACACACACACACACATACCACACACACACACACACACACACACATGCACAACACACACACGTACACACACAACTACACACACAACTGTACACACACACACACACAACTGTACACACACACACACACACACACAACTGTACACACACACACACACACATACCACACACACACACACACATGCACAACACACACACATACACACACAACTACACACACACACACACACACACACACACACACACACACACACACACACACACACACACACAATGAGTAAGTTGTTAATAACTTTTTCAAGTAACAGTATATACTTGTATTAAAGTATTTATGTAAAAAAAGCAAATTACGGCATATCCTTGGAAATTTTGTCTGTGAAACAATAGGTTTTCATTAGTGCCGATTGTGAAAACAATATATTCATAATTATTCCATAGGTATGTGAACTATGGATAGCTAACTTATCCTAAACACTTTCAATAGTTTAATATTCATTGCCATTAAATTCAGTGGCTAAATTCAGGTGCCGCTGTAAGCCATCCCAAGTCGCCATGCCAGCTGCCAGTACATTCCAAGTCACCATGCCATGCGTTCAGGAGGATTATTAACAGAGGTAGACTGTTTTCATGTTGTAACACTGTTTGTTTGTACTGTGTTTGTATTTAACTACCCAGTAACAATAAATAAAATATTATCTCCCGTAGCTGTGAAGCACCAATCACTACTGTATAGCTACCATTCAGTGTGCACACCACTGATGTGTCATATCCATTAGTATTCCTTTGAAGGCGCTACCACCTTTCACAGAAATCTGCTACACATTTTATTTTATCTTGCAGTGTATCCAAGACACCATGTGACCATTGTCTGACATATCGGCCCATCTCATACTTAAAAATGTAACTCAGTGGATGAGTCAGATAATGGTTGTGTGTGTCACATAGCGGAAATACTCAGCTTCGTTTGTCCCAGATTGATACCACTGTGGTCTGCCCTTGGCAACTCCAGCCATGTCTTAATCCATCACCTTGATCCATCCACTTTTAAACGACTGGTATCACATGAGGAGGACACAAGTTGTGTACAGATGCATAAATTAATATCCTAGACTTAATTAAGCGTTCATTGGTTAGTATGAATTCTTAGAGCCTGCTATATATGTATAACATCTGATTATAATTGCATTTATGTGCCAACATGCACACACTGTACCGGTCCTGCACTGCCTTATTGGTAGGTTGTCCCGTTAGTAATTGTACTTTGTTGTATTTGCCCCGGGCCTAGTAATAATAATAATAATAATAATAACATTGTCTAATAACAGTCAATTGGTTATGATTTTAAGCCAGATGAACACTTACAGCCAGTCAGCAGTAGGTGTTTCTTGAAATTGTTCGCCTAAAACACGTCTGTATGTTATGTCTGTAACACTCACATGAGCAAAATGTTTACATTACAAGCACTGAGTATACAGTGGAACCTGTTAATCAGGAAACTTGAAAATGAGGACATTTGTGAAATCAGGACACTTGGAAATGGCCCAAAGTATCCGTTAGTACACAAAGTGACCTGACACATAATCAGGACACTTTTGGTCGGTTTGTACTGTAGATTGCTATCCCACTATATATAGGGACCTGCTAATCATAATTACCACTTGGTTGCTAGAAAACACTACACTCCTACATCCCAATGGAGTAGCTATTTTATTGTGCAAGGCTGACTCACTTTAGCAGTGGACATTTACTCTAATAACAGCAGTAATACAGCATCGACTGTATACACCCCAATATACCTTGTCCTACCATGACCAATCAAACAGCAGGAAATTATGATGAGAAATGTTATATTAGCCTCAGGCATCTGGATTCAGTAGAAATGGACTAAAGTAAATAATAATAATAATAACTTAGTGTCTATCATATAGTATGGTAGCACTTGCACAGTATACCTACTTAAGTCATGAAGTGTCCAAATGTCCACTAGTATATCTGCAGGTATAGGTAATCCCTTTGTTTTATCACTTTTTATTTTTTGATATCTAATTGAGCCTATGTTTTCGTGTTCTCACTATAACTTCTACCCATACAGGTGGCTGTAGGCCTACAGTATGTATTATATGATTGTGTTACAACAATAGTTAAAAGTAAGATATGCAATTATCATTCACAAATGAATTCGAAGTGAAATATGTACATACATTGTAAAAAGGTACATGTTTAACAAATTTCTTTATACTGTTGTACTGGGTCAGTAAGATCAGTGTAGAAGAGTTAATTGAAGTGTGAAAGTTTAGGTCTGTGGTAGGTATGTATGTATACCTCTTAATCAACATGCACAGTGACCTCAGTAACTTGTGCAATGTCTTCTAGTGGAATTATATTGTTATTGTTATACATAAAGTTTTGACTGCCACTTCGTGTGGATCTACCACTTTGTGTGGATAAACGAATGGTGTGCCGCCTTTTTCTCAGTGACTGTCTGAATACTGTTACACCTCTCTCTGTCCTGCACACTCCAAAAGATGATGTACCATATTCTGGCTGTTCCAGATGAGACTCTTCCTGACAAAACTCTGCAGCAGTGTGATTGAACATCACAGCTGTCTTCTGTGGAGCAAAGAAATCCAGAGCCCAAATCAGACATCCAATGAAAATGCAAAAAAACCCAGTGAACAGGGAAAAGTAAAATGATGAGCCAAAAGTTGGATGCAGTCTGTCCTCAGCATTAAATGGTATTACAAGCTCCGGGTCGTTCATGATAATTATCCCATAAAAGAAGACAGCCAATATCATAATAGCTCCTAGCAAAACCATGGCTATAGCACCAAGTCTAACTACCAGCCAAAACAGTATTATAGTAACCAGGTAAACAGCAAAGGCTAACCTACAAGGAAGATTAACTACATAATCTTATAGATTTCATAGGTAATGAACTTACCAAAGCAATATGTGGGTAATCCAGCCTGCAAGACGGAACTTTCTTCCCCAACGCATCTGCCCTTCATCAACAGTAAAGTATCCAGCTACCCACTGAATTGGATAAGGAACACCATTAACTTTCTTTGCACGGAACTCCTGGTTAAATTGTCCTGCATCTGGACCAAACCCAATATGACCCTGCACCCAAGGATCAGCCCATCTGAATGCCTCATTGTAGAAGATATGCTCATTGTGCTGATATTCCGGTACACCTGAAATTCAAGCCAGCGAGTAAACAGTCAACATAATGACAAAATAGTCTACCTTTCAAAGTAACATTGATGCCACGCAATCCAATATACAGGCCAATGTCAGCAGTGATGTCAACTTTAGAAAATGCCTTGTACTTAGTATGCACTCCCTTCATCTTATCTACATACCACCCATAGCCAAAGTTACACTCTGCAAAAAGAAGTGCGTAAGTGTAAATTACTATCCATTCATAAATTTATAACATGCAAGAACTGCATTATGTGCATACACAACAATATTACACACTGCACATTTGTAGACTTAAACATTCACACTCCTGTAAACTGTTTCTCTATGAACAGCAATAGCTCTAACTGTCATATGTAGACTGAGACTATCCTAATGCATAACATGGCTTTTGTCAATAAACATAATCTGGTAGGCTAAACAAACATCTAAGCTGGTGTTGCACAATGAGATGACATATAAATACTGAGCAGGTAAACAAATACCTCAATCAGTGTATATACAGAGTTCTTATCACTTAGGAAGTTAGACTAAATGCTAAATTTACAAAATGGCCAGCTGTATTTAGAGTTGTATGTAATTCTTCAACACCATTCCCTGAAACCATATTATTCAGGGTGTTATAACATCAGTAGTGTAGCATCTTGAAACTACTGATAGCTATTACACTATTAATATACGAACTTTCACCTGGGCTTCCATTCATTTTATCACACTGTCTTTATAGCTAGTGGACACTGATCTCTATTTACACAGGTAGCTATATACAACAGCTGCACAACGTATTTGGAAAGTTATATTAAAATAAACATAATACTAAGTTTTGATACCCTACCAGTCAAATCAAAGTTTATCATAATTCTCTGTGTATTAGCACCATAAGCTTGATACAAAGATTCCTGTATTACTTGGAGGAAGACAACTTTGCATGAACCTTAACCATAGCAACGTTAACTCAGCAACAAACTTTAAGGCACATTGCTATGCTAATACAAGTTCACACTCCCTGTTTTTGTTGATAACACTTGCTACATGGGCTCGCTGCTTTAATATTTTAGTAGCACAATGAATCTCTTAACACCAAAACTGTTAATCAAAGAGCTAGTGTGCTTTGATATGAGCAAGAACAAGTAGCTAAGCTTTAAAATTTTTCATGACATGTTTACGACATGAAAACATGCTTGCTCCAGTACAAGACCATGAGTGTGAACCCAAGTACACCTCACTAATTCTGGCAGGGTTCATTGGTTCAAGCAAAAATACAACCTGACTGCAGTAAATATATAATTTCAGCAGGTAAACTTTTTGTCAGTATGGAAATTTCTATACCACATCATCATACATCTAATGCATCAATGTTATATGCCCCAACTATAAATTACGTAGCTAGCTACCGTTTATTTTCCAACTCAGTTCTAACAGAAGGTGCCGGCATGTTGAAAATTAATCACCTCGATGTAGTTGCGGATGGTTATAGCTAAGCATAAACAATCTACTTTTAGCTAAGTACATGTAGCTACTAGCTATAAAGTCTAATTGACGAAAACAACTTAGTTGACAACTCCCCACCTACTGACGTACTTTCCCACCCGCTGCCCAAGATATATAGGTGGGGTGCTACCAAGTCTGGCAGCGGCCCCGCCCAAATGCTGGTCTACTCATACTCTCATACAAATGCAGCACAGTAAACTTACCCAAAAGTACAAGTCCGATCCATAATGCCGTGATCACTCGAACTGTGGCCCAAATTCGCTGAAAAAAAGAACACTAAGTTGAAGCCAGCCGTCACAGCTACACGTATACCTTACGTAGCTAGCATCTAACTAGCCACAGTACACAGTATAGCTACACTTCATAGCTAGCTACCTCCCATCCTCTGATTCCGGCAATGATCAGGATGAAGGAGAAAGCAATCATGGCACAGGCCACAGCAAAGGCGATCTCTAGGCCATCAGTTGTACATGGTGTCTTGTTAGCAGGGTAGAGAGTTGGAGCTGGCTGTTTTCTAAAAGAACCTCCCATTGCAATCGTTTACTGGCTGTAAATCGCGTTCAATGATTTGAAACTTTAGCTAGCTATTGATTGAGCACAAAACAAAAAAATACTTATCTATTTATAGTTACCTTCATATAGCTGAACTAACTATGAGGCTTCAATTTGGTCGTATTTTTTAGGATTTTATTGGGACACGACTAATCATCCACTCACAACCACGTGATCAGACATTAGCTAATTAAGCACAGACCTCGAGAGATTGCTATTTTATCGCTGGATGCTTTAATATCGCAAAAGCTGATGTGAGGCTTAGCTAGTCGGGTTTGATGATACCCCCGGATGATGCACTCAGCAACACAACTTAGCTAGCTACATAGGCGATTCTAAGGGGGGGGGGGCATTTCCCCCCTGCTGAAAAATAACTTTTTAAAAATCTTGGGGGAAATTGCAGTATAGATTGGCATTGCTATTTTTAGCATATTTCATGCCTTTAGAATGAATTTTAGATTGTTTTCGAGCCTTCAAATTGCAAAAATCCTGCAGCTTCTGGGGGTGCACCCCCTTGAAATTCTGCTTTATATTCCATACATGCAACAATAGTCATGCTGTTCCCTACTTGTCCCCCCCTGTAGGTCAGGTCTAGAATCGCCACTGGCTAGCTAGGTACCTATTAGTCTCGCGGCGCCCGACCCTAAAAAGAGGGTCTGGTGAAACTCTGTACAAAAAGTTTGATCTCTGGAATGTTTATTGGATGACGTTTTACGTGTTACGTAAGTGCACTGTTTACTTCACAGCATCCATTCAACCAGATCCGCTTACAGCATCACTAAACTAATGGCGCTACTTCATTTATTCAACATTAAAACGAACCCAACAGAATTGTAAGGCCGTTTTCTCAACGATTTTTAAGCGGCAGAGTCACCGGATGTAATTAACCTTAAGCCGCGAATCTTTTGAAATGTACGCATTACATAATCAATTTGAAATGGAGCGATCTGATTGGAGCTTCCAACATTCCGGCAGCGCCAAACTTTTTGTACACAGTTTCACCAGACCCTCTTTTTAGGGTCGGGCGCCGCGAGACTAGGTACCTATGGGATGGAATCAACTGTAATTCAAGTTAAATGTACACTGTATGTATCTATATTTTCATGCCTGCTTTCTGTGTTGGCTGAATTCTAAGGTGTATCTCAGCAGCTATGTCAAAAAGAAAATATCTACCAACCCTTGTTCAACACAAGCTGGTAACACTTTGTTACGGAATGCAGTACATTCATTAGGGCCAAACCATATAAAATGGATGAACAGCAAAACTAATGTTGATGGGGAGGAAAGTTATTGGTCTAATACTAATTGACTCTACAATCTACGTATTTACAACTTTATTGAAAACAATGCCAAGAGACATAACAATTAGCTATAGCTACCTAAAGAAAGAACTGCATGCTAAGTTAAGCACTCCCAGTTTTTACCTAAGGAGCAGTTGGCTAGATTGGATTGCTTTCTATGTACACTATTATTTTTGTTAAGGGAAAAACTGCATTGTCAGTAGAGACTATACTGTAAACATATATTATAACTGTGAAGCAATTCTGTGCAAAAATATTGACAGCTTGTATGTAAATGCTTGGAATTACCTTAATTTCTAGGGTGTGACTCAACAACAGTTTACAAGTTTACAAACTGAAAAAATATAATACAGCTCAGGCTGGTATCTGTTTGAATAAATGTAAAAGATCATATCTGCCATACAACTATAGTTTAGCCATGTATATGTTACAAATAGCTAGCAACTAAAAAGGGACTCCAGATTCCACCTAAACCTAGCACCAACATATTTGGTCTGACATGTCTGAGTGTGTGTATACATCATAATTACTGCTAAATACATTAACAAGTTTTTGTTTTGTGTTCAACTATAGGTGGCAATATCATCTGTATAGTCTTCAGTCAACTGTTGTATAAACATCCCCATGAACTAACAACCCTACCTTTCTCAGCCTAACAAAAGTAGCATAGTAACTGTGTGTAGCTACTGTGTATCTGTGTGGCTTCCTTTTCAGTTGAACAGTATGTTAACTGTTTTTGGTTATGAACTCAAAACTTCAACAAATGAGACTTTAATCACAATGAGCAATGTAGGGATCTCAGCTACTCATCTTTGTTAACAGTTAATTTAGGTACAAAGGGTGAGGGTTATTACAAGATGATTCCATATGTGTGCTGTGTGTCAACATGTGAGCACAATGGTTTCACTAAATACTATCAATAAATTTAAAGTATTTACACTGTAGATAAATAACGTTTAATTATTATATAGCTAATCCACAATGATATAATGCGTACATTAATTTACTCATAATATGTTGTTTAGTGTTTTTCTGAATGTGTATTCAAGAGATTAAAGTATCGTATACATACTTAGGACGAGCTTTAATTTTCCCCGGCTACTGGTAGTAACTGAAAGAGGACTACATACATCCTGGACCCTCACTATACACCCATTTTGTTCAAGTTCCTCCAAGGCCTGGGATATAAATTCTTTTGTATTTTATTGTCCAAAACCGACTTCTGGTTGGGTTGGATAAATTTACTGGGGTACATAGCTATGCACATAAACATATATGTTTTGCTATGTATGTTTATGGCCACTTCTTTACACCATGGAACACACTAGGGTTGGACGATAATAAATTAACATGTTGATTGCTGTGGTATGCCACAGACTAGAGAGCACTGGTGAGACCACGATTGTATAATACTTACAAAGAGATGCAAGGGGAGGATGCATTTAGAGACATGTTGTTGACTAGAAGAATGGGTGTATCCATTCACTGGACTGGATTATTTGACTCAACCTTTTTTTGTTTTCTTGCCGTTTATAAATAGGCTTAACCACACAACTTTAGAAATCACACCATTCACCCCTGACAAGACATACAGTAGTGGAGATCTCATTTCTGTTCTGTATAAACTTGCAGATTATTCACAAAAAAACTACTACACTAATACCTCAGTGTATATAGTTCATTAATTTATCTATATCGCTAGCAATGATACAAGCACTGCTAAACGCATCTGTCTGTCTTCTAAATACGTAGCATAACATTCAGTCAGTTTTACACCTGCAATTATATTGAAATAATGTAGCATCGCCTAGCCTTTCAGCAGTCTGTGTATTCACTAGGTTTATAATGCTTGTAAATACAGTATCAATAAGTGCATAGTGTTCAGTTAGCCAGAAAAACACTTCCCAATGCACACAGGAATTATCTGTGTGTAAAACTACAGTAGTGTACATAAGAAGAATTCAACCTATTGATTATGAACTTATCGCACCATTAAATAGACCACTAAAACTAGAATACAGTTAACTATATGAGTTAACTGTACATATATATGTGACTCTAAAATGCAAGACAAGACATAGAGAACCCTGAGTGTGTGGTATACAAAGTAATGATCACATGGCTAATCACTTTTAGTGGTTGAAAACTGTATTTAAGCAAACTTCATGTGAGTCCAGTAATCCAGTCCAGTAATCCAGTCCAATAGTCCAGTCCAGTAATCCAGTCCAATAGTCCAGTCCAATAGTCCAGTCCAATAGTCCAGTCCAGTAACCCAGTCCAGTGAATGGATACACCCATAGAAGAATGAACAGCAAAAGTTGATTCTACTTTCCACAAAATTATTTTGCGTTTATGTTATTATTACTGACTGATAGTGATTTATTAACTACAATACTAATAATGATTCAATCCTATTTATGATATGTTCATACTATATATTCTCCAGCTCTAGAACACATCAGACAACACAATTAATTAACTTTTGTTAAGATGATCAGTTACAACAAATACAAGTCAGCAGATCTAGAAAGCAACTTGTGAGTTCAGTTTATTAGTGCTGCTTGTGAAGTTGTGATTCACGTCTTATGTGTGACGTGTTCATTACACTGCCATGGTGTGTTGTTATACACTAAATTTAGCTAAACATTCTGTTCCTCTTTTATCAAATCATATAATATATGGTACCTGCACTAATAACAACAATTCAGTTCCACACACAACGTAGTGTTACAGATGTGTTTTAAAACAGCTAAAACTTTACAACTGCATTGAACTTTTAACCTTGAATGATGGCCAACATCAGATACCTATTTCCCAAACACATGCAGGGATCTGTTGATAATAGACAGTCAAGAAACACCATAAGCATGGCGCACAGTTTGGTATACAAAGCCCCAAAACAATGCTTATTCCACAATAGGGTATTACATGAATACATACATGCACAACATACTGGTATAATATGCCTTATGTACTGAGCAGGTGTCATAGAAGCCAACTGTACAATTCTGTTATATATTTATATTAGGAAGACGTGTTTACGGTACTCTGTAGCCTAGTATTCTTGTATGATTATCAATAACTGTATTCCTCCAGGATGTATGATAAAGATCTGTTATCTGCTCAGGTATTGGAGATAAACTTCTTGGTTTATGTTTGTGTATAACTGGCAAGTGAATAGTCTCCAAAGCTGGTTTTGAAGGTGGTTTATTGTTAGTGTTGGTACCATATTCACTGAAATCTACACAATTTGCTAATGAAGGAATTAGCAATTTTCTACTTTCAACCTGTCAACATATAATTTGTTATAATTAATGTATAACTCACATAAGGTATATAGATATATATATATATATATACCTTTCTTCGTATGGGCTTTTGTTTCTTCATGTAAGCATTAGCTCTCCATGAACTTGAAGTGACGTTAATTCCATTCTGTAAAGTAATTATTATAAATCTTTTTCATCAACTGTAATCTACCTTCTTCCTCAGGTGACCAGCCACATTTTTCCTTATCACATCATTCACTATCACAATGTAATACACACATTACACTCTATTCATATATGTAACCGGATTTGCGAAAAGGGGTCTTCCACAAACATCCAATTTACCAACTTTGACAATTCATAACTTCAAATGGGAAAACGCTATTGCCTTGAAATTTGGTCAGAAGTGAGCACCAACATAGCTGAATAGATGTTGTAAATTTCAGGGTACTATGTTACTTAAACATTAGTTTATGGTCTCCCAAGTTTACAGAATTGGATGTGTGTGGAAGACCCTTTTTCACAAATCCGGTCACATATGGTATATGCGTATTACTAGCCTGGCATAGTTAATGTGCTTAACCAGTTGGTATGATCCACTTCTAATTTTGAAGAACTTGTTTCCATGCCATTTGAAGATGATAGCCACTGGATATTGAGACATAGTCACATAAAAGTGTTATTAATGAAAAGTCACAGCTAACCACAGTGGTGGGTTTCTGTGAACCACATTTAAATTTAGCTCAGTGGCAGTCTAACTAGCAGCTTCATAATTGTTGCATTGACAATCTGTCATAGAAAACTGTAGGTCTGTAGCATGTATTCAATTGCTTTAACCAACCTCCATTATAGTCAGCAGCACTTTAGTTTTCACCTGCTACTGTATTATAAAACAATCAAGATAATCTAATAGAGCAGTCAAAAGCTACAGCTTAGTCACAGCCTTTTTTCTATAGTGTCTACAGTCTAAAGCATTGGATTTATTGTGATTGTTAACTAAAGGTAGCCTACTATGAAATTCGATTTCAGAGCTTCTAAATTTTCTGAAGTGTCCTTGGATGTCTTATTATTAAGTTATATGATATCGATTTTCAGAAACCTCTTTCTAACAATCCTAGATCCACCACTGAACCATGCACAGTTATGTATATATTATGGTTTGCTAACTACAGCAATTAAGGCATCCTAAAAAGGCATTGACCACTGCCAGTTTATTTATTGAAGTTGTGTATGTCTGCAATTGATATCACAAAACATTTCCAATTTAGCCATTTGTGACTTGTCGACCTCAGGTTTTTATAGAACTAAATCTTCTGGGTACTAGAACTAATAGTAGCTAAAACTCCTGTAAAGTGGGAGTACTTTCAAAATTGAGTACCAAAACTAGAATCAAACCAAAATATTTTGCAGTACTATAACAACACTATTTTGGCACAATTAGTTCATGCCTTGTTTTAAAAGGTGATATAATTTTAAAATGTATATGAAACTTACAAATATATGCTTAGGTGGGGGGTTGTTAGGATTGTCCCTCATCAGCTTTACTACTGTCATAATGCCTCCCAGCATTGATTCTGTGTTATCTGCATGTGTACATATCAGTAAACAAACATGGTACTGAAAACTTAAGAGTTTAAGCAGGTGTCATGCAGTATTTGTGTATGTATTTGTGTGTGTGTGCGTGTGTGTGTGCGTGTGTGTGTGCGTGTGCGTGTGAGTGTGAGTGTGTGTGTGAATGTGTGTGTGAGGCATCATAGCCAAGTGGTTAAGGCATCGGCCTGGTGATCGATAGGTCCCAGGTTTGATTCCCAGTTACGCTACTTTGGTGTTGTTGCTGTTTCCTTGGGCAAGAAACTTTAATTACTCACATTGCTCCAGTCAACTCAGCTGTTAAATGGGGCTTGGTGTAAACTAGGGAAGCTGCCCACCCATGGCCAGCTGTTACATCCTGGTGTAAACTGGGAAGCCAACTGTCCTTGTTTTGCTTAGCAATGTTGAGGTCATTGTGGAAGTTCCATGACTTCTCTCCATGAAACCTGATGGTCCTCCTGTGAGTTACTAGTCCTACCCAGGACAATTTGCCTGCTCTAGACTTGAGTACCTGAGTGGTGCACAGGCATCCCAGTGCTGGGGTACTGGGTGGAAATAGCTGTATTTCGCACAGCTCCAGAGGTTTTGCTTTTGCTTTGCGCTAGTGTGTGTGTGTGTGTGTGTGTGTGTGTGTGCATGTGTGTGTGGTGTGTATGCGTGTATGTGCGTGTATGTGCATGCTGCCAGCACTAAACCTGGAGGAAAAATTCCTATGCCGGTGTAACAGACATTTCATGGATTTTTTCTCCTTTCTCTACCTTTTCAAACACACTTTAACGTTAAACAGGCTGTAGGACCAGGTGTCCTACAGACTTTCAGCACTTGTGCTGTAAAGCCTTAATAAATAAACTAATATCCATTTGGTTCCACATGGGGATACTTTGAGATAATAAGTCACTCACTAGAGTTCCTATGGATACATATACATGAAATTGACAAGGAGAAAACATCCTGACCACCTGGCAGACTCCTGTAAGCGTTCAAGCATTACTTGGATGGCTGCAGGTTCGAGGCTGCCCAGGTCCAGTCATGGATTTTTTCTCCTTTCTCTACTTTTTCAAACACACTTTCTGTAACAATGTTAAACAGGCTGTATGACCAGGTGTCCTACAGACCTTCAGCACTTGTGCTGTAAAGCCTTAATAAATAAATAATAAATTTCCATAGGGCAAGAAATCATACAAGAAACAAAAGGGTCTGCAAGTCATACGTGCCAGAGAATAGAGAAATATAAATATAAGCTTGGTGTTTGCTTGCTCAAGAGTGTGATTAGTATCTGATATGTAAAGATGACAAGTTACATTGTAGTTTGGTTAACAATAAGTTTTTACTAAGATTGCATAGTGTCTGTAGATGAACAGCATCCACATATATTCTACAGTATTAGCAATTGCTTGATTGAGTGAAGTGATCACTTTCCAAGTTCATGTAAATCAGCATATGCAAATATTGATGCAAAAATTGATGAAAATACATCATTGTAGTTTCAAAACTGTTTTGAGCAGCATTTACTGCTCATCAGTTGTCACAAAAACTGAGTGTTGTGTGTGCACCATCTAGGCTTTCATTGCTTTGTATATATCACAGTAAGTCTTGGACAAAAACAGGGGACACTGCTATATGCTTTAGTTTAACAATTAATCTGCATACATTCTTGTTCCCAGGAAGTCAAAGTTCTTCTGTATCAGACTACGTAATTAACCAGAGGTACTAGTACCAACTGCACACTGTCCACAGCATTATTTATGGGCAGAGCATACTGACTACAGTGCACTCAATGTTATCAGTAAGGAAGACTCAGCATATCTAGTAAGTCTAGCGAAATTTTATATGTATGGATGATATACATATTTACACAGTATAATAGCTACTTTTAAAAGCT